>NC_025866.1:736998-979194 GCF_000755165.1 Leishmania panamensis | reverse complement strand
CCCCCCCCCCCGAACCCCCCCCCCCCCCTACCCCCCCTTACCCCCCGTTTAAGTTAGTCGTCGGGTTCGGGGTACGGAACGACGATCTCGTCCTCCTTCTTCTTGTAGAAGTACAATTTATTTTCTTTTTTTTTTTGCACTTCTCTCGTTGTGTGGATTTCTTTTTCTCCTGCTTCTCCGGTATGCTGATTAGTATTACTCTTTCAGGTTGCGTTTTCACTCCCTTTCTTCTCGTTGTCCTGCTTGGCGGTGATAGTGACTGGCAGACTAACTTTTCGGTCATCAGGTCCTGACAACTTGTGTGTGCTTCCTTTGCTTGTCGAAGGTCGTCCTTCAGTTTTGTTGCTATGTTTTTTTTTTTTCAATCTCACGCACATGTCTCTCACTTTTTCAGAAATTTCAAATTTTCGTCCTCTTTTTGGCTGTCGTATTTGGTGTTATGCAGCCGCCGCATTGTGTTCGTCTCTTATGCACGGTGCTCCTTTTTTTTTTTTAAATGTATTGTTCCCTCACACATGCGCATGTCTCTCTCTCTCTTTTTTGTTTGTTTTTCGCTGCAATTTTGTGCTATGGCTGTCGTTAATCATATGAAGATTTTCTGTGCGTATATGTGCCATCTCCCATCTCTTTCCATGCTCTATCCTATTTTATTTCTTTTTTTCTTTCGTCCCCAGTTGTTGTAGCTCGACACACACACACACACACTGACGGATATACGCTTACGCGCACTCCCCATTCCTCCTCTCGCCTTCTCTCTCTGCGTTTTCCACTCTTCTCAGAATCAATTCTTTCCTTTCGATTCTTGGTCCTCCGCATCCACTCTCGCCACCTCTCCTCAGCTCATTTTCGTACCCTTTCTGGTCTTTTTTTTTTGCTGATGCACCTCTTTGCCTTGCGTGGTACATGTGCTCGCACGGAGTCACAAGTTGCTGGAGACGAACAACACGAAAAATATGTGTGGCAAAAAGGGAGAAAAAGTCGAAAGAGGGAAGAGCGGCGGGAGCTGCTCTACGCAGGTGGAAAGCGACAGCGCGGAGATGAAATACGAAATCAAATGGCGAGGGGCAAGAAAAGCAACAGGAATGAGCTTGCTATTTGCTCGACGCCGATGTTTCATATGCACCAGCAGAGCATCTTCGCTATCACACACCTCACTTGCCTCACGCCGATCTTTAGTGATTTTTTTGCACTTTTTATTTCTTCGTCGCTTTACCTTTGCGACTCTCCGTCTTTTGCGTTTCCCGTTATACGTGAAGCATTATGTACTTCTTCTCTGGCCGCTTAGCGAGCCCCTTTTCTGTCAGTGTCTCTCTTCCTCCCTCGCATTTTCTTTACTTTGCATCGCTTCCTTTCTTATGTGTGTGTGTGTGCTGTGTTTTTCCTTTTGCGCTTGTTTGCTTTGATCGTTCGTTGTACTTTAAGAGTAAAGTGCCCACTAACACGTGCGCGCGCTCTATTTCTTGTTTCTCTCCTTGCACCTTCTGTAGTGTTGTAACTCTCCCCTTTTAAAGTCTTCTCCCTCCTCGTGAATACCCTCATGACGAGGGAGGCACCTCAGCACCTGCCATCCAGCGTCCAGTACCCTTTTCCCTACTCTCTGTGGGGAAGCTAAGCAGCCCCCCCTCCTCATCTCTGTCTATGCACAACCACTTCTGGTGCTGTCAGGGTCAAGCATCCACGATGTGGGGAGATCAAAGCTATGTATTGCTGCTGATATGGGCAATCAGGGAATAAGCCAAAAAAAAAAAATAGGATCAGAGCAAAAAGAACACAGGAAATCCAGAAGAGCGTTATTGCCCTTCGAGAAATAGGCTCAAAGGCGACGCAAGGGAGGCCACACATGCACACGTGTGCTACTCCCTCCCCTATCCTTATCCCTACACACGTCATCTGCGCGTTGCCATGTCGTGTGGACGACACGCAGAGATGGGGCGCAGTGTATAGGAAAGGGGGAGGGGGTTGTCACACGGAGACGCCTATTGACTGAACAGCACGCCTCTCTTGGATTCTTTTTATTCTATTCTTCCTCTTCTCGCAGGGAAGTACCATTACGAAGACAAAAAGTTAGCGTGCATCTCTGTGTATCCGACTGCCACGGGATTCTTATGCATCTCTCAGCTGCTGCATTACTCGCGAGCGCAGTGACGCAGTTCTGTGATTTCTTTCTCATTTCTCTGTTCCTCTGCTCAACATCTTTTCTCGTTATGTACTTATGGATCGGCTTTCCTGAACTGGCCGCACACCGGCATGCATATACAACTACATAGATACGCCTGTTGTTGCAACCGTGCTCATGCAACCTCCTTTGCACGCACCTCCTGCGACGCTTCCGGACGATGGCCGCCACGGTGCGGCACTGCCCCCGTTTGAATACGTGCCGAGCGGCTTCCCTTTCGGTGGGTTGTACGACGCGTCCATGCCGGGGTTTGCCGGATCTTTCAAGGGAGTCGCCGTAGGGTCAAGTACGATGCTGGCGCATGGAACGGATTCGACTCAGGGTGCCGTCCACCACACCGATACTGCAGCAGCGGCCGAATGGCGTGCTCTTTATGGAACCAGCACTGACATGATGAACTCGACTGCGCGCAAGTTCCGTGCCGGTGGCACCGGTGTCTCATATATGAACCCCATCTTTCACCTTACAGCTGACGACGCCACGATCCTCTCCATGGAGCACAACAACCACTGCAAGCTTCTCGGCATCGCCACCTCCAAGAAGGAGATCCTCGTCACGTGGACACAGCTGATGCCGGTGATAGAGAACATGGGGATGCTACAGGGCCCAGATGAAGACCTGTTTGGCGGCGAGCAGGCCATTCCAGTAGATGAGCGGCTGCTCGAGTGGGATCCAGCGACCATGTCTATTTTGATTGACAAGTTGCCATATACATGCACCGAGTTGTCATGGGCACCGTGGCAGCAAGGCATCTACCTCGCAGGGCTCTGCCCAGGGCACGGCATCCGGCTCTATCGCTACTCCCACGGGAATTGGGCACTGGATGATTGCATCCGCTCCTCGGAGAGTGTGAGCTGCACCATCTCTGCGAACTTTACTGTGGCATGTGCGTGTAGTGGCGGCCGAGTGGAGCTGTGGGTGAGAGGTTCCACCGCGTCTGGCCGTGCAGTGACACCTGGGCCGTCACCCGGCTCGAGGGCGGGTGACGGCACGGCGATAAACGGTGGCGATGAGGCGAAGGGCACCTCATGGATGCTGTGCCGCACCATCATGCTTCCCTTCGCCGAGGACGACGGCGGCAGCTTCCGCGCACATGACGGAGGGAGAAGCAGTGGTGCTGGTTCTACCCCCGCATCTGCAGCTCGACATCGTCGGCGGGACATACTCGGCGTTGCCTGGGACGAATCCGGCGCCCTTCTGGCGGCCGGTGATCAAGGAGGGTCTGTGTACGTTGTGGCGGCCACCCAAGACAGCACGCGATTGGACGATGTGGTATACCACCAACCGACCTCTGCGTCGTGCGGTCCGTGTAAGCAGGTTGCGTGGTCCCCTTCGTCGGGCCGTAGCTTTTTGTGTCTGGCGATGGTGTTCACGACGTTTGTTCAACTGGTGCTTTTTCGCCGGCCACGCTTTATGAACGCGGCCGGTCTGCCTCACGTAGAACACAGCATCGACAGCGCTGGCGGTGGGAGAGCGAGAGGGGTGCGGGGCAGCGCATCGACGATCGCCGCTAGCCCGCTTCAGGTGCTGGCAACGGTGCAGGTGCCGTGCGGGGAGGTCGCGAGATTATCGTGGAACAACACCGGCACGCGCTTCGTCACAACGCATCTCGACAGTTCCGTGAACATCTGGGCGGTAGACTTTAGATACCAGCACTCCTTGAAGGATGACAGAGCTTACGTGACAGGCAGCCGAGAGGACGCCAATGCCCTGCAGTACGCTGACAGCCCACGCGCAGATGGGCACGTGGAAACGAGCGTTCCCGCAGAAGCGGAGGACAGGCGACTCTGCGTTGTTGTGTCCGTACGGCGTACCACCGCAGTGCACCCGTACCACGCCGTGTCGAAGTGATTAGGGTTGTCAGTGCTGTGGGGACAGCTCTCTCCTTCTTTTCGTTTCGCCCCCTTTTTGTTATTCTTCTCCTCGGATCGCCTGTGCTCATATTTGAGGGAGGCCCGCTATGAGCGCTGGGAATACGCGGATGACGCTGCGCTTCTCTGAGATGCGTGCTCTATCGTCAGACACAAAGAACAATAAAGGGGGCACCCCCCAAAAAGACAAAGAAAGCATGCGCTCTCTCGAGAGAGTGACACGTATTGAACTGGAGACGTGGGAGAGGCGTGTCTTGACGACGATTGAGTACCACCACAGCGGTATCGCTCTCCAGCGCTTGACGCTGTGAGAGGCGCTCTCTCCTTTTCTTTCTTTTCCCCCTTTCCAGCCCTTTGGTCCTTTTGCTAAGTTCTTTAGCACTAAAGCAACAGGAGCAACAGCCACGACGACAACGCACACGCAGTTGGCGACTGATCGACAAGCTGCTGCCCTATTTCACCATCAGAAGGTCCTCTATGTGATGGCTATGTGGGTGTCGGCTACGCGTCGCGGATTCAGTTCCTTCCTGCACCACGGGGCGGGGAGCGTTGCATGTGCCTATGTGGGTGTCCAGCGGTGCCTGTTGTTTGCTTTCGGTGCTTTCAAACTGATATGAGGACGGCTGAATATTTTAGTGTGTTCTTCGTCGCACCACCACATCACTGGGCGTCTAGCGTCTCTACATCCTCCGACGACCTCTCGCTCTCTTTGTCTTCTCACTGCCCCCCTTTTTTCGGTCTTCCTCCTCTATATACGCCCATGCTGAGACAGCTCCTCCGTCGTGTCTGAGCAAGAGCGTGGGTAATTTTTACAGGGACGCCCATGCACCTTCACGTACGCACGCACACAGTGAATCGGCGCCGTGCCTCCTCTTCCGACTGAGAGAACGCCAGAGATGCCGGGATCTCTGAGGGTACAGGCAAGCAAGCGCAGTGCCCGAAAAGCTGTGAAGAGGAGTCTCCCTAAGGAAGGTAACATCGCACACGGTGGTACTTCCGCAGGGGGTGTTGACTCTGCAACTTCGGCTTCTGTGGTGACAGGCAGCGCCGCCTCTACATCGACCCTGACGAATGCGGTAACGCTCAGCACATCCGAGCAAGAGCGGGCGGTGGAGGCGGTCAAGGAGACTCTTCCCGTATCTGCCAGTCGCACGGAGCTTCGCAAAGACCCGATATATCGTATCATGCACGCTCTTCCTCGTTCCGATGTGCTGGAGGTGGTGCGCTGCCGCTTTGCAAAGTCGCACTGCGAGCGCGCTGCGGCGTATTTTGACCTCTCCTACATGAAAAACCCTCTGCGGCACCTGCGTCTCCAGCTTGGGTGTGACGGTCCTACAGGGATTCACTTGTTCTTCCAACGCATCGCTGCGCATCGCCACACTCTGCGCGTGGTGGACTTCTCACGAAATCGGCTGAGCACTGACGATGCCATTCTACTCTGTAACACCCTAGGTCTAGGAAGCGCCGGAGATGCAGCCACCGCGCTAGGTACTACGAGATCGTCGTCTGGAGGTGTTGCAGCTGATTTGACAGTCTCAACGACAGCGAGGGCCTCCGCGCCACCACCTTCCTCGCTCGAGCTTTTGGACCTCAGCTACAACACAAAGCTTGGTAATGACGGCGCCATACACGTCGTGACGGCACTGCGACACTGCCCGTCAATACGGGCAGTGATCCTCAAAAGTGTAGGCATCGATGATGATGGTGTGATGGCGGTGATGGATGTCGTACGCCGCTGGCCGGCGCCGACCCTCTGCGCCTACTCCGCTACCCCACACGCGCTGCTTCGCCCACCTACTGCCTCGGCCACCAAGTTTTATCTGAACTTGAACGAAAACTACATCGGCGCTCGCGGCACGCACGTGCTCGGGAAGGGTCTGCCAGACCACGTGTCACTTACCCTGGCAAAGCAACGGCCAAGGCCGGCGCTTGACCGGAAGCGCTCGCGAGACGATAACGGAACCGCATGCCGATGAGCGAAGGACTCTCGAAGGCGTCAGCGCAGAGGGTTTTTCGATGCCAGCTGGAGAAAGTCATTGCGATGTCTGCATCCTGCGTTGTACTCTTTCGCTGTGTCGTTCTACCCGCGATGGGAAATCGATGGCTTCCTCAACTTTATGCCGTGTAGATGCGATGGGGATGCGGTGTGCTGTGGCGCGTGGGTGGTAGTGGTGCCGAACGCGAAAGTAAGTGTGTATCGCGTTTCATAGTGCACTCACCACCTTTCTGCTTGATTTGTCGCACCACTCCTACGCATCTGTGGTTCCAGACGAGTTGCCCGCTTTCGCTTTCCGCTCTTGGCTGGATGATGGTGTGCGGTGTCTTGCATGTGTCTCAGAAGAACTTAATAGGCATATAATCTTTGTTTTGTTCGCTGATCTCAAGGGTAGCCGCAGACTTGCCCACACAGCAGCAACCACCGATCGAGGACAGCCGCACACCTTAGGATGCGTAGGAGCAGAGGAAGAGCACCGGACACGCCGCCACGGCGGCTTTTGCCCTGCCGTTTCCGTTGCGCAGTCGTTTTGGCACTGTTTGCGACTCCGCTAAGCGGTTTACTCTTTCACTTTCCTGCCTCTCCTCCAACGGCGCCATGCTCCTTGTTGGGCAAGTCTTTTTCTCTCCTCTGCTACCTCCTGCATCTCTTCGCATCCCCTTATCTTCCACCATCATCTACACCTCTCTTCCTGCCTCTCTCTCTCCGTGGACTCATGCGCTCGGCTGATCTCTCCCTCTTTCTCGTCTGCTGGCGCACATGCGGGGCGCTACACCCCTGATGACACACCTCGCAACACACGCACACACGCACACACCTACGAGCACAAAATCACAAACTCGCTATCCTCGTGCTTACGTTCGCCGCCATCGTTCAAGCACACGCCCACGCGAAGAGAAAGAGAAGCAGCGCATTGTGACGAGGGCGTCCCTCTGCGGCGTGAAGTGTTTGCTCCCACACTTCAGTCGCCTTGTGGCCCTTTCATTGGGGTACTCTTTCTAACCCTTTCGCTTCACCTGCTCGTCTCCATGACGCAGCAAGGTGGCGACCCAGTCCCCTCTTCGGCGGCCTCTCCGCAGGAGGATGTTACCGATGTGACACACTCGACGGCGTACTTGGCGCTGAACGCGCTCCTCGACGAGGGCCAAGTCTCTGAGGAGCGCGCCGATTACTTGAAGCAGAAGTTCAAAGACTTGCATTCGCGTGTTCTCGCCATCTACAGACGCGACAATGCACTTCTGAAGCGCGCGCGGCAGCTGCGGAGCCGGCTTGAGGTGGAACGACAGCGTATCTACACCTTCGGCGACGTCGCCAAGAAGGATGACGAGGTGATCCAGGCCCTAAAGCGCAGTTTAATGGAGCACGAGCGTGATCTCGCGGCTGCGCTGGAGCGCTACAGCGTCCTCCAGGTCGAGGTGCTTGAGTATGACCGACGTAAGCAACACCTCATTCTTGAGCGCCAGGACGCCATTGCGGCTGAGGAGGCGCGTCTACGACCCCAGATGGAGTCCATGCAGACGGAGATCACGGAGATGGGAGCCCACATCAAAGAACTCGCTGAGGAAGTGGACAGGTGCCAAGCGGAGAAAGATGCGCTTACCAAGGACGAGGCGCAGAAGAAGGAAGAGATCGCCAACTTTGCGGCCACCCTGGCACAGGCGAAGCAGCAGCTACAGAACGTGCAGAACGATCCTGAGCGCGCGAAGAAGCAACTTGAGCTCGTCCAGGAGAGGCTAGCCGGCGCGCAGCGCGACCTCACCAGCACTGAAGAGAAGATCTCGGCGCAGGCAGAGCGCATTCAGGCGCTGGAGCTGCAGCGCAACAGCCGGGCCGAAGACTACGAGGCTGTCAAGAAGTGTGTGCAGACTCTACGTGCTGAGATGGATGTGAAGCGCAAGGCACTCGCCACAATGAACACGTCGCTGGAAGTGGATCTAGAGACACGCCAGTCTACTCAGGAGCGCGTCGCTGAGCTCGATCATCTCATCCTGACGACGAAAATAGCGCTTCAGCAGGAGCAGGACGGTGTCGATCGCATGGAACGTGAGCGCGAAAAGTGCATGGTACTTTTCTCCTCCTTGGAGCGAGGGAAGGAGGACGTGCGACACGAGGAGGAATCCCTGCAGGAGCAGATTAGGCTTGTGCACAAGGAGCTGAAGCAGGTGAAGCGTGCCACGGCGCAGGTGGAGAAAGAGATTCAGGCGCACCGCAAGGATACTGAGGCCCGCACGAAGAAGCTGTTGTTTGAGCAGGCCAAGTCGAAGGAGTTTGTCAAGAACGCGCAGCGGTTGCTCGCTGAGATCCGCGAGACCGAGGAGACGATCGCTGTGAAGGCAAAGCAAGACGACGTGAAGCGGCGGGAGCTGGCGGCTATCGCGATGAAGCGGCAGGAGCTCAGCCGAGCCAGCGCACGCGAGGAGACCCGCGCGTCTCTGGCGCAGCGTGAGCTGCAGATGCGTGAGTTGTTAGTGAAGGAAGCACAGCGGCGCCACAGAGAGCTGGAAAAGCGGCTTAGTAAGGACATGGATTTGTTTCAAAAGGTGAAGCAGGAGCGGGCGCAGAAGGCTACCCAAATCCAAACGATTGCGCACATCATGGCCCAGGTGGCGGAGAAGACAAAGTTGCTCGAGAAGGAGCTCGCCGTGCTGACGCGCGAGTTTACCCTGAAGGACCAGGAGATCGCGAAAGCCAAACTCCAGGTGCACGAGCTGACACACCTGTGTGCCAACCTGCGGCTGGAGAAGAACCGGCAACGCAGGCAGATGGAGAAGGCTGCAGACAGTGAGCGGGAAGTGAAGGCCCAAGTGCGGCGCCTGAACACCGACATTGCAGCGACAGAAGACACAATGGCGGATCTACGCCGCGCCTACGCAGCGGCAATCGAGACCCGCAACCAGACGGGCATCGAACTCATTGATCGAAACGACGAGGCGGCGCTGCTCACGGCCCGCATTAAGGCTCAGGAGGCAGCTATCGCCGAAGGTACGCAGATGACGAACGACCGTGCGAATGAGATGCGCTTACTCAAGGCAAAACTGAGCAACATTCTGCACGACATCGAGGTATGCCAGCACTCAATTCCAAAGGTGTCTCAGATGGAGCTGGAGCTGACGCGATTAAGGGAGGAGATCGAGATAGAGCAGTGGCGCACACAGGTGCTTGAGGATGACCTCACTGACCCCAAGAATCCGCATCGCTGGAAGCGAATTCCGCTCGTGCTCCCTGGTGGTGTCGCCTTACCGACAGTCAGCGAATCGCAAGCCACAGTGGCAGTAGCGGCAACTCAAACCCAAGCAGATGGTGCAGCAGCATTACGTAGCTCTTCCTCGTTTCCTGGCGACGCAGGACTTGCTGGGAGAAGTAGCGGAGGTGGCGGCGCGGCGCTGGTCGGTGGGCCTTCCGAAGAGTACGTACGCCTACAGGCTTGCTGCCAGGAGCTGGAGGTGCGCGTGCAGAACCTGAACGCCAAGCTACGCGAGAAAAGCCTGATCCTCGAAGAGGTGACCGAGCTGGCTGCGCGAGTCGGCGACCAGGCGGATGCCGGAAAGGAATGCACACTGGCACTGGCGCGGCAGGTCAACGCGTATCACAGTAGCATCCGCCACAAAAGTCGCCAGATGATGGCAAGTATTGCGGAGCTGTCCCTCTTTCAGGCCTCAAGCATTCAGCTCCAGCAGGAGGCACAGCGTCTCGAGGCGCTCGTGGAGGAGGCCGAGGAGCGCTTGGAGGCCGGCGAGGCTCCGTTCGTTGAAGCTGAGCTGCATTACGAGCGGAAGCGGCAGTGCCAGCAGCGCTACGCAGCTGCCCGTCAGCGACAGCGGGACACAGCACAGGAGAACGAGGCAACTTTTGGGATGCAGATGGTTGCCACCACGGCGGCCCCCCGCCCGAACGCATACGTACCTCAGGACGACGACCTGGGCCTTCCGCGGCCGTATGGGCCATTTGCGCCGTTTAAATCTTCACCTAGTGTGGCATTGAACTCTCCTCGTGCGGAGCCGTGGTCGTCGTGTGGCGCTCAAGGTCCCTTGCCTGGACCGCGATCTATGGCACCAGTGTGCGGCTCCACACTGCCCTTCTCGGCATCTTCTTCCCTGCCGGGGGCTTCGGCTAGTGTACTGTCTAAAGGCCGTGGCCTTTCCACGCCTCCCCCGCTTTCAACTACTACAGCGGCGGCTGCGACGACATCGAACGCAGTCCCCTTCAGCAGCTCCATTCCGACGCGACTGCAGTCACGCACCTCGCGAAACGTACGCGATGGCGTGACCATGGTGACTGCAACGCATCAGCGAAACTCCACTGCGGCCCCGCAAGAGCAGCTGCGCGTCAGTCAGCGGAAGGGTCCCAACAGTGTCGGTGGTGTCAGCTACTGAGCTACATTGCTACGCGCGCATAGAACAGTTTGTGCACGTCTGCTACCCGCCCCTTTTGGGGGTCTTTTGCCATTTTTTTTTCTCTCTCTCTCTCTCTGTACAGTTCTTGTTGTGTTTCATCTTTGTTACTTGTTGATGCGTTTTCCTCTTCGTTGCAGCCATGTACAGATTATCTAGGCGCTGCTGCTGCTGCTGTGGCGGCGGCGGCGAGAGAACCACGATGAGAGAAAGAGAGCGGCAGACAAGGGCAGCCCCGTTGCACCAGGAGGCATACACTTTTGTGGATGTACGCCTACACTCGTTGATGTGTTTCTGTGCGCCGCCTCCCCCCTCCTCTCTGTCTCTCGCTCCCTGCAAGTGAACTTTCGCCATTTTCTCCCTTCGGCGGCGGCGGCGGCGGCTGGAATGTCCCACTTGATGTACAGTGGGCGGCATTGTCCCCATTTCATTATAGTTTGCTATGCCTGCTCTCTCTTACCTGGTCTCTCCTCTGAGAACACACATGAAAAAGAACAGGTGAAAAGAAAGGAAGAACACCCAAAGTGCGCCTGCGCCGCAGGGGAACAGAGGAAACAGCTGCACTCCCGCCAAAGACACATTCTTTGCGCATCAACGTGTCGGTTCTCTTTAATGACGTGCTAGGGAGGGAGGGCGGGGGGAATGACCGCGTAGTGAGTGGTGAGGAAGGAGGAGAAGGGGACAATTTCACAGACTGTGCCTTAGCAATGCAGCAGTGTGCCTGTCGTACGGCTGCCACCCACAGGAGAATGATGACGGCAGCGGTGGCGCGGACACGTTTCGGTGCATCAGATGACGTTGGACCGGTTTGCTGTTCTTTTTTTTCCCTTTTGCGGATGGTGTTGCTTTTGCTGGGCATTTGGGAGACTCACCGTCGCCTTCCGTCGCACTCTCCCTCAGTTGCCCCCCTCAGTAGAGCACAGTCGTCTCACTCTTCAAAGGTAAACGTTTTTACCTTTGCACATTCCTGCCTCTCTCACAGCACCATCTTCTCTTGATCCTTTTCCTCATCATTGACGTCGTCATCACCATCTCTAACACTACGGCGCTCTCTTCTCCTCTCACACGCCTCTTGCGTGAGGTACTTGGGACTCAGCGAAGTTTGCGAAACAGAGCACATACGAGCGCAAGCGAAACGGGAAAGTACGCACTGCACATCTCTCTAAAGCCCTTCCTTTCCCTCTCGGCGCTAGGAACCACCTTCCCTTTCATTTATCGATGCTCAAACAAATATAAGACCTTCCACATCTTTCCAGTGTGTAGGCCTCTCATCACCAGCGGATGCGCTTCCAAGTTCAGGCTTGCTTCGATACAGCGGCACATGCACTTATCCTTTCCTCCGAGGCATCCGAGAACTCTGCCATACTAGTGGCCGATGACTGCGCGGTCGAACTACACGTTGCGCCGGTAGGTAGTGATGGAGCTGGTGCTACTGGCATCTTGCCAACTACGCCCACACTCATTGCATTGCCGTGGGATAGCAGCCGCATGCGGCTTTGCGTCAATGGCATTAGCTACGGCACGGGCCCGCTGGTGCTGCGGGATGGCGATCAGCTTACGCTGCACCCCAGCCACGCCACAGAGGCCACAACGCCGTTCATATACACCGTCAGTGCCGTTCCTGCGTCGGCGAATGTGGATGATAAGGAGATGAGGGATGGCGCCTCACTTGCGACCCGCGCCAGTGCATCGGAGGAGAAGAATCGACTGCGCGCGGTCATGTCAAACGTGGAGCAGTATGCGAAGTGGAACAATTTTTACAGCCACCGGTTCACCAACCTCGCCACGATTCACCTGCCGCCGGGCGATGGCACTCGTTCCGTAGGTCATCTCCACAAATGTGTGTGTGGGCTTTATGTGCAGACGGAGGTGGGCCCATCCGATGCCATGCCGCGTGAGACACATGCACCCGACGCCACGCAAACACATCTAGTACTGAATGGAGACGCTGAAGTGAGCAGTGTGCCGTCGTCTGTACATGCCCGCACCCTCGTCACGCTTCTCTCCAGCCTCCCTCAGCTGCTGGAGTTTGAGTCTTCATCAGCGCAGCAACAGACAACACTCCATGAACCTTTGCCGGTGATGTGCTGCTGCTGTCCATTCACATCTGCGTCCTCAAATCCTGCGCTGCGACTCTGCGAAAGGAAGTTATCTCATACATTGGCGTCCAAGACCTCCGCCCCCATGGGTGCGAACACCGATGTGCAGCAAGTCCGAGAGGCCAGGTCGTCCTCGTGTGATGTAGGACTGACTCCTTGGAGTGTCTACGCTCACGCTCGTCGCGGAGGCTCGGTAGCGGCTCAGCACGTCAGCCATGTAAAAGAGGCAATTGATGCACGCGGCACTGACGCATTCGTGGGTGAGGCTTCACTTGACTGGGCAGCTTCAGAGCTCCTGAGCCGCATTAGCTTCTTAGAGAGTGCCCTGATGGGGCTTCACTACGAATGAGCTAGCCGTCATCTGAATCCTTTTCTCTCCCCTTCGTAAACTTCGCCAGTGCTGCCTAAAACAGCATGAATGTCAAAAGCGAGGCCACACTACCGTCAGCACACAGAATAGACCTGTGCGTGCACACGTGGGCGATGGCTTGCTCATGTATGTGCTCGCGTACGAGACCACTATGCTTTGCCCTTCTATGCCACCTTTGAAAAAAAAAATGTTTGTGGGCACACCGTATCCACTCATGTACAGCCTCCCCCCTCCCCCCTCCCCCCACCCCTCAAAATGCTTTTTCAGCATGCACCGAGCGTGTGCGTCTTCGCCTAGATTAGACCTGCTCTTTTCTTTTCTCTTTTCGCTTTTTTTGTTGTTGTGGTCCATCACGTACATGTGAAAAACACCTCTTCCCCATTCTCGCCTCTCCCCCTGCCTTTTATTTGTTCCTCTTCTCCCTTACCACCCTCCGGACGACGTGCGGATGCCCCAGTGCGTGGTTCCCAGGGTCCAGCACCCCCCACACTGTGAAGGGAGCCAGGCAGCCTCTCTCTCCCTGACAATGCCGAGCCGTTTCTGCTGCTGACAGGGTCAAGCCTCCACGATGTGGGGAGGTGAGCGCGGTGTGTCGCTGCAGATATGGGCGTCAAGGCCCTGGTTGGCGTTGCGTCGGAGCGACCTGCGGCAGCGAGCGCGTCTGTACCATCCATGTGATAGGCACAGTGTCAGCGCGACTCGAACGCGTCTCACTCGTCCCTCAGCGCCTACCCGTGGGGAGACCGAGTGTCACCCCGTGGGATGCACCATGTGACGTCCGGCATGATGAGGGCGGCTGCGAGGCGACCTGCAAGGCGGGTGGGTGGGTAGAGTTTGAGGCAGGGGGCCGTGGGCTCCGATGACTGAGTCGGCGCATTGCTGTAGTGCGTGGCCGCCACCGCTGCTTTGCACCAAGCAGTAGGCCTGTGGCAGGGCCTAGAGTGGAGTGGAGCTCGTGTATTGTATGGCAGGAAATGGACACGCTGGAGCAAAGAAACGGGGATACCCATCCCGGGGGAATGGGATTTTCAAGCGAGGAATGTGAAGGAAAAGAGGAGCACCGCGTCCTGGATGCGTGTTGTTATCGGCACAAAGCGAAGCATCATTAGCACATGCGAGAGACTTCTGAAAGGATTTAACGGCGATCATGTGATCGGTGTGTTTTCGTCCGTATTGTGTACCAGAGCTCGCCGTTGTGCCGCAAGGCACGTACGCAACAAGGGACGGACACGGTAGACTTTTTTTCACCTATCATGGATTACGTATGTCATGTTGATTCTCGTAGTTTTGTACCTGTCTCTTTTCGTACTGATGACTTCTTTCTGATGTTCACCTTCCTACTGCTATCTGAGCGACCTCCTGTCTGCGCCCTACCACTGGGTCTCGCTTTTCTTTCGCCCCCACCCTGCGCGTTCGCCTCCACTCATTCACACGCACGTCTGAACGTCGACCATTGCACGACGCGTTTTCATATTTTTCACTTGAGCGGTAACTTTGGGAAGATCTCGCTCAGTATCGACAGAGCACGCCGAGGTCTGCTGTGTCAACGGAGGGAACTAGGACTACGCGAATCACACCACCTCCCGGGCCGAGACACAAAGCAGCAACAACCGTGGAGGAGGATGATAAGGTCAGAAGTTGCTCGGGTGTCTCTGTTGCGCTCATCAACTCACACAGCTCCGGCGGCGCGTCAGTGCTTGTGAGATTTTTATTCTCGTTGCCGCTGCACGTATTCTCGCGCATCTCTTTTCGTCCGTAATATTATTAACTGTGCTCCTCTCATAGGGAGCATATCTATGAACCCCACTGCCTCTTTTCCCTTCCACTTTGTGGCATTGCCTTCTACTTCGTGTTACGTGTCTCTCACTGCGCGAAGGTGAAGGTGAGAGAAGTGCGAGGTAGCGGGAGAACCCCTCTTTGCCAACGCACACCTATACACAAATAAATTGTGCGAAGTCTGGAGCGGACGCGAGCAGCGGAAAGACCGCCGTTGACATGCGTCAAAGCACTTTTGCTTGAAGAGCACTTCCTCCTCTCCCCTTTCCCGGCCTCTCTTGAAGACATTTTTTTTTTGGCGAACGTGCGCCGCTATTCCAATTCCTTTTGTTCGTCACTCCTTTTTTATTTTATCGTACATGCTGCATTATGCTTAGAGAGTCGGCCTCGAGCTCGCCGTGTGTCGAAGACGGAGGGGGTCGAGTTGCGAGAGAGAACATTCTCAGCCGATCGCCCCTCTGGCCTGTCTGGGTGTTGCCAGAGTCCTCTACCGTGCATCAACGAACGCCCTTGTGCACACCTTCAACAGGCTCACCAGCCTGCTTGCCTCTGCTGAGCCGTCGCCGCTCAAAGGCGTCTGAGATGGTCGGGGACCATGGTCGTAGGTGGCACGGAACGGGCTCTAACGCGTCATCCCAGCCACGTCTAGAGGGCTCTCGCTCTAGCTTGTCGCTGTCACGAGCGTGGGGGTCACGAAGCACTTCGTTTTTGCCACTCAGCGGCGTTTCTCAGTCGCCGCATGTGTCGCAAGCGCAGCACTCAGACATACCGATTGGCCCAACCTTTCCCTCGATCATGCCGGCGTCCTCTTCCTCCGCTACCGCTGCACAGGTGCTGATGCACGCCATGGTTTCGTCGTCATCGTCGCGCCGCAGACTACGATTGGTTCTCGGGACTTTCTGTATACTGAATGCATTTACCGCTTTTCTGTTCGCATGGATGATGTCCACGGAGCAAACTAGCTTCGCGTTGACGGCAGCGAGGCGGCGTTGGAATCTAAGGGAGCGCTCTAACGCGACCTGCAAGGCCGGTGTCTACTATGTGGTCATTGGTCTTATGCTGCTTGTTGACCGTCTAAGCCGCACTATTGCAGTGATAGTACAACTAGGCGTGCGGTTCGTGCGGGCTGGATGTTCATTGATTCTTCGTTGGTTATTGTGGTGCGCTAGGGTTATACCGGCGTCGAGAGGTCGTGGCCTACTGCTGCGCCGCTTTGTCACTCGTTCCGCCGGCGCCTTGCCAGAGAATTACAGAGTCTTGTTGCAAAGCAACAGTTCGGCGCGGCCTCCCCGATCTCCTCCTAGTGCTGCTGTTCCTGCTACGGGTGCAGCGAGGGCGCCTTCGAGCCACAGGTTACTGCCACGCATTGCAGGTATCCACCTGGGCTCCTCATTGCAGGGCGCACAGGCCAGCTCGACGCTCGAAACCCTGGCCGACTTGGAGAGGGATAGACGACCGCGCAATGCCACCGCTTCCCCACCGAGTATTCGGCTACGTAGCAGCTGACATTCTCGATGCATGACCTGTGCAGCGGCATGATCATTCCTGCCGTGAGGTGCACTGACGGTTGACCTTTGCGGCACTGTAATCATGCGCGTCTCGGCGTCTCACCACCTGGTGACTTTTTACGTGTTGTTTTCGTTCTTCTCCTCGACATGTCTCTCTCTCTCTTTGTTGCGCGCATCAACCAAACCGAGGATACCGCTGCTCTCTCTCTCTCTCTCTCTTTGTTTCCCAGTGTGTGACGTTTTTTTATTTTTTTTTTTAATATTTGTGCGCGTTGCGCCCCCCCCCCCCCACTGTAGTGGCCTTTCTTTCGTCGTGCACGCGCTTGTGTCGTGTTTCCAGCGTCTCTTCCCCTTTTCGTGATGGCGTCTTATGTGGGGGGCGCGAACTCGAGCGGTTGCCTCCTCTCACGTCCTCCCTTTCTTCTGCCACCACACATGTTTTTTTTTTCTCTTCCTTTGAATGCTTGTGCGGATCTTTTTTGGGGCTATGCCGAACTGGAACTCTGCAATGGGGGAGAATGGTGACGAGAGCGGCGTGCGTGCACATGCACTCACGAATTCGCCTTTCCCTGGCGTGTCTGCTGTATGTCGCCGCTACGTGCGCGTTTCGGCGTGCGTCCGCCCTTGCCGAACTCTCCTCTTGGCAACTCTTTTTGCTGTTATTTCTACATTAGCCATGACGAAAAGGCGAGGTGAGCATCCCACCCACCCCTGTAGATCGTTTGTGTGTGGTTTCTCGTTCTACTTCTGGCTCCACGCGCCAAGAGCATGGAGTTATGAGAACCGGAGGAGTGAGTGGACGGGGGAAGCGAGGAAGGGGAATGTCGCGCAAAGCTGATGGAGTGGAGGGGGTAGGGGGCACAAAAAGAAACGGAAAGCGCCACACGCAATCACACAAATATACCTGCAAAGGAACACAAGGAAGGAAGTATTCCTTACACCCAACAGGGACGACTCTGTGGAGTTGGCGGCTTCATACTCTAGTACTGCAAACACACATACTCACACAGCTCTGGCACCGCATGGAGATGAATGAGGTGCGATGACAAGATGGGAGGGAGGACACCGTACTTCTTGCCGCTCCTTTTTCGCACTTCAGCGTGGGCAGAACAACCCCCCTGCAAGCACGAAGCATAGCTGCGGGTGCTTGCCTCAACTTGCCTTCTTGCATTGAATGCTCGTAGCCCCTTTTTTGTGTTCCCAGCTCATTTCTTTTTTGGGTTTCGTCTTCATTACACGTACCATACGTTGTACACACGCAATGTCGCCTCATCTACCGTCAGCGGCGGTGACAGCGACTACTGCTTGTGACCTTGTGCCTCTCTGAAAAGGAACGTATTTGCTTGTTTTTTTTCTTCTTGTATGCGGACACTGCGCGAGTTGTTGTGTGTCCCACGTTTTACCCACACGCGTCGTAGCCTGTTCTCGCATGGGTGTCTTTCTTTCTGTGCTCCTCGGTTTTCCCTCTTTCTCGCCCCCTCTGGACCTACTCCGTCTGTGTGCTGGGGTTTCTTCAGAGACGGTGTTGTCTGCTTCCATGTTTTGGTCGACAACGCCGAGTTGTCTCTTCGTTCTTCTTGTTTGCGACTCGTTTTATACAGGTTCATCGGCATTACCAATGCCCGCAAGGCCCACGCACATGAGGTGCAGCAGCAGCTTTGATACACCTACCCTCAACTACACACCCACGCCCGTACACGTGTGGGTTGCCAAGTGGACTGTCCTGGACCTTGCATGAGATTCTTTCATTAGGGATAATCGTGACTTTCATGGAGAGTTGTTGCAAAGATGCACACCCAAACAAACGTGTTGTTTTGCTTATTTTTGTTCCTCACGTTCACATACTTATTGCACCCATCCCTCCCTCCCCTCGCTCACGCGCGCTCACCCCTTTTTGACTTTAACCGCTGCCTCCGTGTTTCTTCTCTGTTTACTCCGCTCCTATCATTCATCATCATTTTTTGTGTTGTTGGTCCGTTTTACTCGTAATGCGTTGATTTCTCCCTTTTTTTTTCAACTCTCCATCTTGATGAATCTCAGCGCTCATTTATTGCAGTCGCGCTGATGCAGAGTAAGCACTGGCAGCAGCGGCATCGGTGTTTTCTATCCCTATTTTTGTCGTCTCTTGGTCTTGATCTTGGTTTTTGGGGCGCTTCGTCGTGATACGCCTTGTGCATTCCGTTCGACCTTCATCTCTGTATCTACACAGAGACAGCCACACACACACACATGTCTAGCATCTCTACTCCCTTTCCTTCTGCCTTTTCCTTCTCACCCTTCACCGTTGTGATCTACTCTTCGCCTTTCCATCTCTTCATACTTCACATCAACACAGACCGAAACGCACCCATACTGGTACACCGCTAGGTACTTCATCATGGGATTTGGCACCCGCTCCTGCATGGTGTTCTGCTACTTGAACGCTGTATGTGCTATATTTATTAGCTACTTGTTCAGCATAGGCATCAGCTCAATGGCTATCGCCTCAGTGATCAACAAATGGGATCGGCAAGAAAAGGCGCGGGCGTGCCGCAACGCCGGTATTTTGTACTTTATCGTGGCTGTGGCCATGACGGTTAAAGATATGATAGACACCTGCCGTGAGCGGCACATGAGCAGAGGGGTGGGCCAGCGCATGGCGGAGTATGGCGTGGCTGACGGACCTGCCGGTACCGCGGAGGCAATAGCGCTGCTTGAGCGTCGTGCTTACGTCCAGAGAGGGGGCGCACGTCGCAGCGATGCTGCCAGAGGTGGTGGCAGTAGCAGCGGTGGCTACGGTAGTGTACCGTATTAAACAGGATGTACAGGTGCAGCTATTGTCGCATGCGCGTATACTTGTGTATGCAGCGGCGCTGCTGGATCACCGAAGCGTTGCGTTGTTGTCGAGCGTTTGCGGGGTCCCTCTGTGGCAAACGTAGAGGTGAAAGTATGCGGGCATGCGCATGTGTTGCACTTACTTACGTGTGCGTGTCTCTGGCGCCTTTCTCCTGTCCCTTCACTCCTCTTTCGCTCCTTTAAATTGCACTAGAACGAAAAGCAAACCAAACAACGGCAGAGGTGGAGAGAGAGAGAGGGGCCGAGGAGGCGTCTCGATTCACAAAACGGGTATCGGATAGCACTGCCGGCGAACCCTTGTCGCGTGCTTGTTTGTGTTTGTGTGTGCATCATGGAGGACGTTAGGAGAAGAAAACAGCACCACAGATAATGATGCGGTCTTTCAAGAACAACATCATAGATCAAAGAGCAAATACTCTACTTCGCATGCGCTACAGGAGAGGGAGCACAGCGCAGAAGGTTAGAGATTAGCTTTTGGTGTACCAGGGCAGGGACAAAAATGACTGAGTTTCCTTTGCAGGAGGAGCATGAGGGGAGGCAGTGACGCTTGCTATTCTGCTTTTCTTCAGTATGTCTTTCTTTTTATTTCCTTATGGTGTCGCTACGCAAAACAAAAGCCCACCTCGGCAGTGCTTCATCAAATGGGGTGGCCCCCACTTGCGTTGAGCTGACGAGGAGAAAGTAGCTAACTGCGGTGCTCGTGTCGTTGACTATATTTTGCACTCGTAGAGGTGACCCTCAAACGCTAAGCGCCTTCGCATCTTGGTGCCTCATTCTCGTGTGGCTTTGAGATCTACTCTCTTGTATCGAATGAGACACTCTTTTCGCTTTATCACTTTTTAACTACTTCATGTGCACCAAAACTTCCCCTCCTCCCCCCTCCCCAACACACGAACGTGCAATTTCTTTACTCGCCTTTATAGCCGTTAACATCCGGGTCAACTTCAGCACGGATGACTATCTCTAAGGTCCATGCCCAGCGCAGCAAGAAGCTGCACCAGCTGTCTGCCAAGACAAGCAAGGTGAACCGCAACCGCAAGGCACCTCGTCTCTACATGAAGGGCACGCTGGCCGGCTACACACGCGGCCTCTACGGTCAGACTAAGCAGACTGCGCTTGTCCGCGCCGAAAACGTCAACACCCGCGAGGACGCCAAGTGGTACGTGGGCAAGCGCATCTGCTACGTCTACCACGGCAAAAAGGTCAAGCGGTGTATACGCTGGAGCAAGGCGCCCGCACGCCGCAGTACAACCCGTGCGCTCTGGGGTCGCGTGACACGCCCGCATGGTAACGCCGGTATGATGCGCGTGAAGTTCAACGGCGCGTCTGTGCCGGCGTCCGCCATTGGCCGGCGTATCCGTGTGTACCTGTACCCGAGCCAGATCTAAGGCACGTAAATCATCATGAGAGGTGGGGCGGCCGCGACGGCGTTTCGCGTCGTTCTCGAGTACAACCTCTTTGTGGGGACTTCTGCTCGTTTGACTGACTCTCTGCAAGACACCGGAGAGGAAAGTGTGACGCGGGTACGGCTGAGGTAGGAAAGCACGAAAATATGACGGCATAGTTTGGGGTGGCTCTGGCAGCATGTCTATCCCCTTCGCCTCTTCGCTGATTTTTGGTAGGAGGTGGTGGTGGTGGCTGCCACGTGGGCTCTCTCAATCTTCGCTGTGCGCCACCCCTCTTGCTGCTTTTTTTTTCGTTCATTTCATTATCTGCGACTCAAAAAAAGCAAATACCTGAGAGAGCAGTGCGCGCTACCTCTACATGGTGAGCCGGTGAACGGAGAGGGAGTGAGAGGTTGTGATGCCGACGCCTCGTCAGAGGGCGACGATGGTGCGTCGAGGTGCATCCTCGTCAGCCTTTTCAAAGAGTTCCTCTGGACTGTCTTTGCAGAGAACTGTTTGAGCGGCGTCAAGGGCACACTTAGGAGAGGTGGACGGCGTTGCACTACTCTCTTGTCCCGCCTTTGAGCCCGCGTGTGCGTGTGCTGCGCTCCCCCTTGATGCCACTTTCCTTCTCACGTGTTTTCTTCAAACATGTCCCTTCCGAATATGGACCCTTTTCATGTATGGACCCACAAACACAACTTTGCTCTTCCTCTTCACCCGCTCCTTTCCGCCTGTAATGTTTGTTGTTTTGCTCTGCTGAGGATATCGTTGTATGGGGCACATCCGCACCCCGAAGCGAAAGGGACGAACGTGAAGGCCGCTAGTTGAATGTCCCTCTCTTTCTGCCGTTCGCGCCAAAACCCCCGCACAAGCACATACACACGCACCAGTATCAGCAGCAGCAGCGAGCTGCAGTTACCTTGATGGACTTGCGCTTTGATTAGGACCCCTCTCTCTCTCCCTTTATACAGCGGGTTGCTACCTATTGTATTTTATGTATTATTATTTTACTGTCTGTGCTCCATATTGCTGCGCTTTTTCTTCACCTATCACCGGCGTCGAGGTGGATCTGCGAAAAAACGACAAGGAGCAAACTATTTTAACCAAGACACGTATACTCAGCCTGCGTTGTGAAGAGCAACCTCGTTTTGCTGTTCTCTTTTTCATTTGAGCTGTGTTCAAGTCGTCCTTCCCCCACCCTCCACTCAAAGCACATTTCCCTTTGTGACACACTAACTCGTCGTGCTGCGCGCTCTTTCTCTCACTCGCTCTCTGAACTCGCTTTTTTTTCTTTCTTCTTCTTTCGTTGTTGTTGTTGCTTACTAGGCCTGTGAGGTGTGGTGCGGCGGGGCGTCGCTTTCTGGTTTCTCTCGGCCCTCCCTTCTGCCTTGTGTCACGCACATAAAAACGACGCTTTTCCTTCGCCTAGCTGGACTGCATTCGGTCTCCTCTTGCAGCTCGTGCGTGTTTCTCTCTTTCTTTCTTTCGACTCTCTCTCTTTTCCCCTTTCTCCTGCTCACTGTTTTTCTCTTTTCGATTCCGCTTAGTATGTTGCAACAGGAGGTGTTTAGAATACACAGGAAGTCTGGCGACACCACAAGTAGCATCTAGAGGGGTTACCAGGGCAACGCTGTTGCCACCGCCACTCAGTCTTGCACTTCTACTTCCCTCAACGTACCGTTATCGAGGTTTCCTGACCCTAGTACGTACTCGTCAACGGCGGCGATGGGGGATGGAGCAGTCGCGGCGGGGCCATCAGCACTCTCGCTATCCACCTTCTCGTCAGTTTACGACGAGGAGGTGCTGCAGCTCCGCACAGTAGAGTCGGAGACGCATGTTCAGCCAGCATCGCAGCAGCACATCTTGGCCGAGCGCGCGCACGCCTCGTTTCACCACGACCGCCGCCTTCAGTGCGGCCGGATAGCTCCGATTCGGACCGAGGCGCGCCCATTGTCAGCTCCTCACTCCCCTCTCCCTTTGATGGACTCTCCATCGTTGTTGGTGCTCCCAGAATCTTCGTTGACGTACAATGAGGAAGCCGCCTCGCTACCGCTACCGCTCGACGGCTCAGATGGTGGCAACTGTGTTTCTGCTCATCCGACTGCGTGGACGTACAGCTCGCGCTCAGTGATGGGCGCTACTAGGCCTCAGCCGCTCCTGCCATCCGCTGCATCGACGATTAGCACCGCAACGCCACGTGCAGACGCTGCCGGGGTGGCGTACCAGTCACTTATCGCAGAGGATGACGAGGGCGATGTGGAGTACAAGTGGCGCCTCACCGACATTTCGGCAACTCGTTTTCAACACCTCGTGACCCAAATGCAATTTCGCGTCTCAGAGGGCCATGGCCAGTGCCTCTACGAACTTGGTGTCTCCGACGACGGCACCCCTACCGGGTTGGTGCGTCGGGACTTCAACGAGTCCGTGCAGACCATTTACCGCATGGCAGCTCAGCTGCAACTCGAGGCGACGCTGCTGCAGTGCTTTGTCGTCGGAAAGACTGCGACGGACACGACTGGAGGCAGCGCTGCCTCCCCATACGACAAGGTGAACGCCACAGCGGCAGAGGACGCAGAGAGATATGGTAACCAAGACGTGCGATGGGACAGCACGAAGAATGAGGAGGAGCTGCTGTGTGGGGAGATTATGCTATCGCGGCGCCAGGCAGGGAGTGGCGGCCACGATCTGAGCCTCGCTTTCTGCGGCGCCGTCGGCTCCGGCAAGTCCACGCTGATGGCGGTGCTTCTCACGTCTCGCCTAGACGACGGCTGCGGTGGCACGCGGCAGTCCCTGTTTAACCACAAACACGAGCTCGACACAGGGCGGACAAGTTCGCTCGCGTCGAGGGTTTGGACAGTGTTGCAGGAGCCGACTGGCCCGTCCCCAGCTCTGGCACGGCCTGTCAGTGCAACACAGCTGCCGTCGCCCAGGGACTCGCCCGCCGCGGTACCGAGCAGCTCCGTTGCCAGTTGCTCTCGCGTTTCGTCTCCTGCGGCGGCGCTGCTGTCGCCAACGCCGCCTTTCACGCGCGCCTCACCCCGCTCCATCACGCTCCTTGACGCCGGTGGCGACATCACGAAGACGATGCTGTTTGGCCTCATGAGCCGCAAGCCGGACTACGTGTGCGTGTGCGTGGCGGCCGACACCGCCGATGTCTCCGACGTATCCCTGTACGCCGAGGTATGCTGCGCAATGAACACGCCGTTTGTGGTGGTGGTTACGAAGAGCGACCTGGTGGAGGAATTTGAGCTGGATGGCCTCGTCATGGAGGTGGCGGTTGCGCTGGATGTGGTGGGGTGTGCGTCGGACCAGGTTGATTCCATGCTGATGGCCTCGGCGTACTGTCGGGACTGGCTACCGCGCCACCGTGATGCCGCCGTGGAGGGTGGTGTGGGTACGACGACCCCTGTTGAAACCCCAGCTGCGACAGCTGGCCCTCTCAGTGCCGAGCGGCTTCGTGTGCCCGTGTTTTGTGTCTCGTCGGTGCAAGGCGGAGAAGGCCTGGAGCTATTCCGCTACTGCCTCTCCCACCTACAGAACCCTCCTCCCTCGCCTCTGCTGAGCCCGCCTTCGTGGACCTCAAAGCCCCCCTTTGAAGTCCTTCTGGACTCCGCCTTTGCTGTCGATGGCGTGGGGCACGTTGTGCACGGCCGCGTCGCACGCGGCCCAGTCGAGGTGGGGTGCAGCTGCTACATCGGTCCTGGGAGTAATGGTCACTTCTACGCCGTGCTCGTGCGCGGCATTCACGTTGACGGTGAGCACGTGAATGAGGCGCAGGTTGGCGACGAGGCTACTTTCGCCCTGAACCGACTGCCGGAGGCGGTGACGGTCTCGCACAAGGGCAAAGTTCTCGTGCGTCAGCCGGAGACTGCGGTGCGGCATTTTCAGGCTACCGTCTCGGTGCTGTCGCAGTCGATTTGCGCGCACATGGAGCCGATCATGTACACTCGCAATGCACGACAGGCCGTGCGCGTGACTTCTGTCACGTTGCCCAGCAGCGAGGAGGAGAGCGATGCCACTACAAATGCCGGGCACCGCGAGAGATTCCTGTTGCAGTGCCGTTTTCTCTTCCGTCCAGAGGTTGTCAGCGCTGGCGACGCTGTGGTGCTGCACTGGGCTCCGCGTGGCATCGCCGTTGGCCGCATCACGTCCGTGATGACGCCGGTTACAGTGTAGACAGAGGTCAGAGGTGATTTAGGAATAGGCTCCAATACAACGAATTCGCGGTAGCTCCTCGGATGAAGAGGAGACTGCGTGTTTGAGCGCAGAGGCGTGGGGTGCGCTTGCCGAGGTTCTGGCAACGCGGCAGAGAAAGGGAGGTGTGGGCGTTAGTGGGGTAACGAGTGCAACACCGTCGCCTCTTCTCGCTCTCCCCCTTCGTTCCTCTTTTTTCCGCCTACTTAATTCTCTTTCTCCCTGCCGACTCGCTCACCGATTCCAACAGACTCGTTTTACACACACACACACACGTAAACGAAAACAATGAATGCTGTTCGGCCACCTAAGATGCACCTCACGTGCATGTTTCCTTCTTATGCTGTTGTCGGTTACATTCTCGTCACTTCAGATGTTGATCTCTCTTCACCTCCTGTGTTTCTGTTTCTGTTTTTCCACTGACGCCTTTCACTTGATCCCCCCCACTTCCTTCTCCTACATCGATGTGGCTGCCACGACGTGCGGTCTGTGAGGGAGGAGGGGTGGGTGGCTGAGAAAGGTAACTCTCTAGAATGATGTTATCTTATTCAGGAGTGCTCATTTGTGTTTCCTTTTTTTCTTTTCTTCGCTGTTCCTTTACTGTGTGCGTGCACGTGGAGAGTTTGGTGGAAGTACACGAAGACGGTTAAGCGGCTATGCTCACACCGGAGCCCGCATGCCACATACGTGAGCATGTGTAGTTACGCATGTCATCATACTAGAGCGTGCAGCTGCTGTCGTCTGCCTCAGACCTTCACAGACATGCAATGGAGGAGCCAATAGGGAGACAGTAGTGTGGTACTCACCATCGGTGCTGTGTATTGAGTGAATTTCCCCTCTCTTGTGGGCTGCCCTTTGTATGTCTCCATTGGCTGGTTCACCACGTCGAGAAACACAAGAAAGCACCCGATTCCTTCTGCTGGCCTCCTGAGATTTGTGAAGTCGTCGCGGACAACCGACTCCCCACGTTTTCTTTTCGTCTTGTCGGTCTTCTTGTTCACTTTGATTTCCTTTTTTGACGCTCTCCTTCCCGAGGAAGGGGACATCTTAGCAATGATATCAGAATCGAGTACACACTCTGTGGGGAAGCCTAGAGCAGGCAGCCTGCCCTCGGGTATGGCTGCCTGCTCTAGCTTTCGGCAGGCAGGCCTGTCCTGACGTTGTACGTGGCGTGCTACGCGAGGTTCGCGGGTGACCCGAAGGGGCCCAGCGCGCCGCAGCCCACCCCATTGTCTTGCGCGCGGTGATGTGGTGACGCGCACCCTGCTCGCGCTGCGGGGGCTCCCCCCGCCGGACGGCCGTCGCTGCCGCCCTGTGGGCTCTTTGTGCGCGGGGGCGTGCTTGTGCATGTGCCCCCTGCCCCGTCTGGCGCGCCGGTGTCGCGAGGCGCAGCTAGCATGGTGTATCGCATCTGGGCAGGCGCCACCGCTTTGGCCGTCGGGCAGGACTCTGTGCGCTGCCCGCTCGGAGCGTGGCGTGGCTTCCAGAGCCAGGCCCGTCTGGCGCCGATCGCGCAGCACGTTACCCGGGGAAGGGAGGAGGGCGGGCAGGAGGGGCCAGCCAGACGCGTGGCGCGCCTCGACGGTAGGAGGGTTCGTCATAGGGCGAGAAGGGGGTGGGCGTGGCGCTGTGTTTTTCCTAAATATTTTCGTGTTTTGTCATTTCATCGTCGCCACTCTCTCTTCCCCCTTTCTGCGCTCTCAGCGCCTCGCAAAGAAACACCCCAGCGTGTGTGTGTGTGGGGGTGCCTTGTCGCTCTCTTTTCTTGTTGGAATGCGCTGGGGTGTTTGTGCACCGTCTCTTTCTCTCCTCAACCTTTGCCTCCCTTTCCTTCCCCTCCGCCTCCCTTTCCTTCCCCTCCGCCTCCCTCTTGAGGCGCCTGTGGGTGTGTGTGTGCGCGCATGTAGGTGAGCGGGTCTGCTTGTGTTTTCCCCTTTGTCGTTCCTAACTTTATGTTGGTCCTTCGGAGGAGTTTTATCACTGCTGCTGTCGTTTCTTGATTTTCTTCTTTTCCTTGCTCCGATTCAAGAGAGATCTGCGCCGCCAGTGCGGGCGGGGAGGGGGGAGTATGGAGTAGGTAAGGCGTGTGTGTTTGTGTGTATGTAGAGAGAAGGGTGTATGGGGGGAGGAGGGGCGCAGTCTCTGTTGTTCTCCCCCTTCCTCTCCCTACATGTTCAACAATGTGCGCGTGAAAGTTGTCGGGCGCTTGCATGGGTCTTAGCGAGTGTCACTGCTTACAATCTCTTTTGAGTGCTCTCTTCGCTCTACACTGCTTGTGTGGTGGCAACTGCAGATCTCATCTTCTGAGTTTTCTTTCCTGATGTGGTTTCAGTATGTGAGCGCATGAGACTACTATGGCTTTCTCCCATTCGATTTGTTTGCGGCCCTTCCCTCCCCCTCCCGTTAGGATCGCCCTTCTCTCGCCGTTGCCCCTTTATTGCTGCTCTCCAGGCTCTTGCTCTTGTTGGTACTGTCGCCGCAAAGGATGGCAGTGTGCAGATTGGGTCCGGATAAAGAAAATAAAGAAACACACCTATTGGGATTGTGAAGCGACATGCAGTGATGCACCGGTGCTTGCCTGACATCGTCTTGGTATAATGCGGTTGTACTCCATGCATTAGGAGTGGGCCGAGGAGGACCAGGAAACGCGTGTGTCGGTGATGGTCGCCGCCTTTGGTGTCTTGCAGCAGTGGAACTCGCATGCGTGATCGACGAGGAGATCCTTAACGGTTCTGGGCTCTCCTCACGCACAATCTGCCTCATATGTTGTGCGACTTATTTTCGGAAGTTGCGGTTCAAGGCACGCCGTACTTTTCTGTTCCAGCGTGTCCATTTCCTGCCATACAATACACGAGCTCCACTCCACTCTAGGCCCTGCCACAGGCCTACTGCTTGGTGCGAAGCAGCGGTGGCGGCCACGCACTACAGCAATGCGCCGACTCAGTCATCGGAGCCCACGGCCCCCTGCCTCAAACTCTACCCACCCACCCGCCTTGCAGGTCGCCTCGCAGCCGCCCTCATCATGCCGGACGTCACATGGTGCATCCCACGGGGTGACACTCGGTCTCCCCACGGGTAGGCGCTGAGGGACGAGTGAGACGCGTTCGAGTCGCGCTGACACTGTGCCTATCACATGGATGGTACAGACGCGCTCGCTGCCGCAGGTCGCTCCGACGCAACGCCAACCAGGGCCTTGACGCCCATATCTGCAGCGACACACCGCGCTCACCTCCCCACATCGTGGAGGCTTGACCCTGTCAGCAGCAGAAACGGCTCGGCATTGTCAGGGAGAGAGAGGCTGCCTGGCTCCCTTCACAGTGTGGGGGGTGCTGGACCCTGGGAACCACGCACTGGGGCATCCGCACGTCGTCCGGAGGACAATCGCTTCCTCAATAGAAACGACAAGAAACAAATCAGCAGACTGAGTACGCTGGTGTTTCCTTTCTCTCCCTTCCACTCTTACTTCTCTCTCTGTCTTTGGCTGTCTTTCTTGGGCGGCGTTTCGTTGCACCTTCAACAGCCGCATCGATGATACCGTGACGGTTGCTGCAGTGCTGCACGAAAGGGGTTTTTTATTTTTATTTTTTGCTAACGCCTTGAATGTTGCGGAGAGAGTTACTTCTCGCACACTTCACACCACGCGGCATAACTGCTTGCCCCGCTTACCCCTGTGCAGGTGTGCTTGGATCAGCTTTGATTGTTCTCCTTCTCCCCACCAACTGAAGCCGCCCCGGTCCGCTCGTAAAACGGCTCGAGGACCAACTCCCCGCAAAGCTGCCGAGCCATCAAGAAAAAGGTGCGCTCTGCTTTCACTTCCCCGCTCAACCCCGCTGAGCACACGAGTGTCTTTTTTGCCCAGTCTTTACTCTTTTTCAAGGTGTGTGTCCCGTGCGTTTAGCTCCCTTTACGGGACACCTCACTATCAGCAGCGAAAGGATGATGTCGTCATCCTTGTTGGCGCAAGATCTGCACGCGGCACTGCCGGACGGCGGTGAGACAGAGAGGCAGATCGTGCTTATTCACGTCGATAACACTCTGCTGGCAATGCGCACGAAAAACCGAATCAACTATCACAGTGGTGCGGTGAACGGGAGGGACGCCAGCGAGTCTGCTACGACTCAGAGGCTATTTGACCTGCAGCGACGTCTTTTCGCCGGGGCGGTGCCCGTGTCCGGCCGCATTTCGTCTTCGTCCCCTGTGCACCCCGCTCCGCCGTCGAAAAAATTTCCTGCTTGCGCCTTCTCCGCCGAAGCACTACCGGATCCCATGACGTTTGATCTACAGGACAACTACGCGACGTACTGCGAGGTGAGTGAGTGGACGATTCTGAGCACCTTCGCAGCGGTGTGTCGCAGTCCGAGCACCTCGGCTGTTGTTACCGGCGTCGCCCTCACCGCTTTGATTGATATACTGGAGTTTCCCTGCGCATTTGTCTCCATAGATGGCGTCTACGCGGCGATCGAGGCCGCCTCCGAAACGCGAGCTGAGGTGCACGATAACGCTTCGCATGAGATGCTGCTCTCCCGCATCTTTAACGTTTACGCTGCTGCGCTGAATCACCCTGCAGCGGTGATGGCTGACGGCGACGTACACGTGCGGGCGCTTGGGCGCATGATCATGCTGGCCACGGACCCCGAGGCAAGTCAACTGCTGAAACGCACTGTGGAGAAGTGCATGCAGCTCATCGTAATGACGCTGTTTCGGCGGCTGCTGTATCTGCCAGCGGACGAAGCCGCACACGGGGCGTTAGTGGCGGCGGGCGTGAAAGTGCTGGGGTTCATCAGCCGCCTCATAAGTGGCGACATTGCCTGCTTCGACAGCGACGGCTGCGAGGTGGCGTCAACAGTGGCGTTTGGAAGCAGTGAGGGATCGGCGGGTGCTTCAGCGAGCGGTGGAAACAGTGCCGACAAGGCCTCACCTGTGGAGAACACTATTGCGCTGATTCAGCTGGAAGGACTCGCACTCGTGCAGGATTGTCTGCTGTTGCTGCAGCACTTCCTCAGCAAACCCTTGTGTGCACCACTGCTGGACACGGTGCAGAACCAGCTATGCCGCGCGCTCTTGATTGCCGGCGTCGGCACTAAGCGCACCATAGTACTAGCCCAGACGTTACGCGCCATCCACCTCGTCATCCAGGGCTCTTCGAAGCATTTGATTCCGCAGATATACAACTTCATCCGCGTGCTGCACCTTATCCCGCTGGAGGCCCTCACGAAAGAGCTTGCTGACGCTGGTGCGAGCCAGCAGGGATCCCCTGCAGACCCTAGTGGCTCTCCGAACACGGGGAGAGGTTCACGCAGCCCCGTCAGCAGCGCTTCCTCCGGCCTTGGCAACTCTGGTAGGCTCTCTGTGCCGCAGCTGCAGCGGATGCAGGAGCGACGCGACATCCTTCTCGGCAGCTTGGCCGAGTTTTGCAGCGACCCGCACTTTGGCCGATTCTGCTTCATCCACTACGACCTCTCGTGGCGGTACGCCTCGCTGCTGCCACAGCTTTCCCAGGTCTTGGCGGACCATGCCTACCCCCTCTTTCACGGGGACCCAGAGGAGGCGGCGACGGCAACTTGGATGCAGCGGCGGGGTGGCATGGCAAAAGACCGCAAGGCTGCCGTCCAACGGCGCCAGCAGGCTACTGTTGCTGCGGACTATCGCAGAGACCGACGCCAACTGAGCATGGCGGCTAGGCGTCTGTCGCGCAGCACCCAACAAACGGCGCTGGATGGAATGATGAACATGATGTTCGGCATAACGCTTCGAGTCATCGCGGCAGGCGCGTCGTCTTCGAGGCTCAGCGAGCCAGATGTCACCATGAGTGCAGGCACCGCCTCGCTGTCCTCCGCTGAGGTAAGCCACCTCCTTCAGCACGCGCAGAAGATGAAGGATGTGCTGAACCAGTTTGCAGCTCTCTTCGAGGAATCCCCGATAAAGAAAGGCATCCCGTTCCTACTCGAGCACGCCATTCGTGTACCTGCCGGCGCAGAGGAGGAAGGCTCCTTGAAGCACTGCACTAAGCTTGTTCTGGCTGAGCCGGCGGGCGGGCGGGAGCTCGGAGAGGCCCTGTACCGTCTCAGCATCGTGCTGAATAAGCGCGTGCTTGGCGACTACATCGGGGAGCAGGGCCGCAATAATCCAGAGGACGCCGGCGCTGCCGAGGATGCTACAAAGCCGCCTGCTCTCTTTTCTGTTCGCTTCTTCGAGAGGCAGCTTGACGGATTCATTCACCAGTTTGTGTTTCACAACAAGCGGCTGCTGGAGGCGATTCGAGAGATGGTGTACCTACTCTGTTTGCCCGGTGAGTCGCAGAAAATTGACCGAGTGATGGAGTCGTTTGCGCGGCACTGGTACCAGCAGAATGTGACCTACCGCGAGGATGGCACAGTAGTCAAGGACGAGACGATCAACCCCTTCCACAGCGAGTCCGGTGCCTTTGTCCTTTCCTTTGCCATTATTATGCTCAACACGGACCAGCACTCCGGCAAGGTGGCGCATCAGATGACAAAGGAGGACTTTGCAAGAATGAACCGCGGCATTGACGACGGCAAGGACATCCCCGCAGCCTATCTCGGCAGCGTCTACGACGATGTTCGCCAGCACGAAGTGGTGATGGCCGACATGATGGATCGCGGCTTCGCGAACAACACGACATGGAGGCTGGAGATGCAGCCCTGCGTGAGCTTCGTGCACCACGTACTGAGCGCGAAGGCGGTGCTCAAGGAGGCGGAGGCGCTATCAAGCATATCGTCTCACGAGCCCAGTACTACCGCTGCCGCCGCCGCCACGGTAAGTTCGACAGACGCGGCGGCGCGTGCCTGCGACACCAAGAGCGTCGTCCTTCAGACATTCGACTTGTTTCTTTTTCAGTCTCTCTGGAAACGAAGTTTGCTCGCGTTCGACGGCATGCTGGAGCTCGCTGTGGACGAGGTGTCACGGTCAATCGTGGCAACCGGTGCCACAGTTGCTCGCGCCGTCGAAGCGGCACAGCAGCAGCTACCGGCTGAGATGGCTACTCTGCAATCGAGCCTGCGCGGTGTCTGCGTGCTGGCGCGTGCTGCCCACGCGCTTGGTTTGCCGGTTGTGGCTGACCAGTGCTTTATAGGACTTCTGAAGTACGTCGTGTTGGACGACTTGACGAACGCTGAGGAGGAGGTGCGCACCCTTTACCACAGCGTTCCGAAGTTATTGTGCATGCGCGAGATCTTTGCGCTGTTTGTAGACCTCTACAGCAGTCTTGGGGACAGCTGGTTGCCACTGTCGCGCTTGATACTGGACATGCGGTTGATAGGGTTGTTCGTTGAGCCGGCTCAAGAGGTGGGGAGGAGGGGCAAGGCGAAGTTGTGTGGGACTGGTCGTGGCTACTCTGAGGCAGTGGAAGACAGCGCAGCGGGGGGGTCATTGTCGGCCCCAGCCGAGCCTCCCCACGCGCTGCTGGAGAACACCGGTATCTGCGCTGATGTTTTTGCACCACTCATAGCGGCCTCTGCCACTGAGAGCGCCGACGCGGAGCGGAAAGCGCCGAGTGAGCGTAGTTGGTTCTCTTCTCTGTTCAGAGGCAGTGGGGTGCCACAAGTGTCTGCGGTCCAGTTGTCTGAACTGCGAGATGCACAAGGGCGAATAGGCAGCTGCATCCCCAATATGCGAGAGATGCTGGCGATCCTGCAGCGGGTGGTAGCTGACTCACATGCTGGCCATCAGCTCGTTTACAGCCTCTCTGCCGTTTCTAGCATCGAGGAGGACGCCGCCGGCGGTGGCATCAGCGGTGGAAGTCCTGCGCCAGCAGAAGAGGAGGGAAAAAGGGGGAATGGACACACCAGCGGCCTGGATGAGGCGTCTGCCTATGCCGCGTCATACGAACTTGCTTTCATCTGTGCTGTTGTGGGTGGTGCCTCCACGCCGACGGTGCTTCAACCAGAACACTTTGCTCCACTTACAACCCGCATTAACGGGCTGCTGCGGGAGGTGGACCTGCATCTCCACGATTCCCGTGCGAGCGACGGGGTGCGGGCCTACTGGTGCACCCTTGGCAACCGTGTTGTGTGCGCGTCGCTGCAGCTCATGGCGGTTCACTGGCGCGGCCAGCACGGCGCCGTTGCCACGGAGCAGCTGTGGGCGTGCTGGATGCGCGCCACTCCTTCCATCTTCGCCCTCGTGGTGGCTCAGCCTGTCGCAGCGTTTCTCTACGACCAAGTCGTCGGAGTGGGTGACACTGAGAACAGCGCTGGCACAGGAGAGGGGGAGAGGGATGCAATGCAGCCGTGGGCGTGTGGCAGCGAAGTACTTGTTCTCCTTGCACCCTTCGCGGTACACGCCACCGCCGTCTCTGATGTGGCGGTGCAGCGCCAGATTGGCTCTCTTCTTCTGCATGTGGTGCAGCAGCGTCTCTACAGCGTGGCGAACGACACCGAGAGCATTGTGTCACTTTGTCTGTCGTTCAGTGTGTGGGTACGGCACAGCCGTGCCGCAGGGTCAAACGCGGCTGCCGGTGACACACCAGAGAACAGTGCGACGCCAAACACAACATCGAAGTGCGGATCAGCCGCCGCCACAACCCTTCCAAGCGGCGCCAGCGTGTTGGAGGTGCTCACCCTGTGTGGGCGAAACGTGCTCCTGGACAACACCGACGCGGCAGCCGCTGGGGCTGGCGGGCAAAGAGGTGAATGGTGCAACCTTTGGGTGCTTGTGCTTCGAAGTCTTGGCGCGCTGGTCCTCTGCAGTCCTGACGCACGTGACAGCAGCGAGGCGATCTTTTGTCTGCAGCGCGCGTTGTTAGACTCGGAAGCACACAGTCTTCCCTTCTCTGCGGTTGTGGCTGTGTATGAGGACATCCTCATCCCTCTGACAGAGCGTCTGTGCGTACCAAACGCCAGAGTGCAGACTGGCCTGCGGTGGGCCGGCGGGAATAAGGTAGCTTTGGATGAAAAGAGCGGAGCCGCCTCGAGTTTCAGCCGTGGGGTCCTTGGCGGCTTCTTCCGCTCACTCCTGTCGCCAGCGTCACCGGAGTGTGGTGAGCACGGTGCACCGACCACTTCTGTGGCCGGCACCTCAGCTACGTCGCGGCAGTCTACACTGTCGACGCTTGTATTCACTGAAGTGAAGTGTCGATTGCTGAGTTTGGTGCCTAAAGTATTGCTACGGTACACTGCCGCGCTGACGACGCAGGCGGATTTGCTGGTGTCTTTGTGGAGGCAGGTTCTGGGCACCTTGTATGCAGTGTACAGTGCTTACCTGGTCATAGAGGATGCTACGAGAGATGACATGGGTGGCAGCATCCCCTCCCATGATGATGCGGTGCTGGTGCAGGAGGCGGTGGAGGAGACGGTGAAGAATATGATCTACGTGGTCGTCTCCACCTGGAACGGATCGTCGTCGTCGATAGTGAGTGGTGCCGCTGGTACCGAGCAGAGGCACGCAGAGGCGTTCTGGGTAGCGATTGTGCAACTCTTGCAGCCTTTCGCGTTCTCGGCACCGCTGATTGATTTCATGGTTCAGGCTGGTCTTGCGCGGATAGAGGCCGCTGCTGATGCTGCTACCGCACTGGGGACTGTTGCATCAGCTGGTTGAGTCTTTTTTGCTCTCTCTCTCTCGTGCACTCGGTGCTTCTACGCACGGAGGACGAGATCGCAATTTCATGGTACTGCGGGTGACTGAGAGTGAGCTCTACGGAGGCAGTGGCGGAGGACAGAAAGGAAAGAGGCAAAGAACAAGAGCAAGGCACGGAGCGCAGCGGTGAAATTGAAAAGGCTGAGAGCGCCAGCTGAGATGCCAACGCACGAGACTGAGTTGCTTCTCTTCTTTTCTCCACCGTTTTGTTTTCGTCTTCTACTGGGCTTCAAATGTGCAACTATCGACACCACCCTGGGGGCGGCAACGTGTGAGTGTGCCTGAGAGTACTCTGTTGCTTCGACCGCTTCTTTTTTTTTTTTCGCTCTTGCCAGCTCTGTTGTCATGGATGCGCGACTCGCCGTACTGCGTCATTTCTGCGCCAAGGTGGTGTTCCTCTGTGTACCTGCTTGTGACGGCCCTTGAATCTCTTGCCTCATGACGCCTTAATGTCTCATCAAGCGTGTCCACACCAGCGTGCTTGCGGTCGCATTACTCATTCGCTTCTTATATATTTCCTCCATGTGCTTTTACTTCGACTTCTCCTACTTTTAAAGCGGACGCTGTAGTTGAACGGCGTGGGAGTTGCATCACACACAAAAAACTGCAGAGCACACAAAAGGCACCTCTCGGCGTGAAACAGGAAGCAAGCGTGCGAAAGATATGTGCACCGTAAGAGCCGTTTCGCCTCCCTCACTGGCAGGCGAGAGTTCACCGTAGCTCTACCGTGGCGCCACGCTAGCAGAGAAGCACGCGCGAAAGAAAGGGGGAAAAATACAGCAAAAAACAGCAGTGGGTGCCTTTTCGTCGAGCTTACTTCAGCTGTAGAGCACATCTAGAGAAGGAGCACCGCTCAGCAACATCTCTGAATGAGGACGTGTCTGCATGGCCGGCAGTGGTATTTGTATCTCTCTCTCTGTCTGACGCGCCTTTGCTTGCGTGGACATCCCCCCTACTCTCTATCTTTTTTTTTTTCCGTTCCCCCTATCTTTACCTAGAACGCCATCAGAGTGTCTACCACACGCCGCGCTCATCTTGCGTTTTTCCCCTTTCCCTCGTTCTCTTTCCTTTGTTGGCGTGCGTTCGAGCTCCTCCACAGCAGCAAGGTAGAGAGAAGGCCAGGAAGGGAGAGAGAACCAAAAGGAAGAAAGTACACGAGAAACAAACGCGCATAGATAGAGAGTGGGAAAAAAAACAGGATCAAAGACGGGTGGCATTCGCTCCTACTCAGCGCATCTCTTCCGTGCCTTTGGGCTCACGAGTTCTCACTTCCTTACTCCGTTGAAGGAAGTGAGTGTGTGTGTGTGGGGGCTTCCTCCAGCACTGCTGTCACTTTTTCTGTTTTCTGCGTGCCCTTGTCTTGTCTCTCCTGTCTCGCGGCTCCTCTTCCCCTTCAACTTTGTGTGTAGACACGTGCGTGACGGGAGCAGCGTCTCTTTTGGAGCAGCCGCACGAAGAAAAAAACGAGGCGCTCCCACACCGATTCACTGCACATTGGCGCGCCTTTTTGCTGTTCTGAGCAGTTCTCTAGCCGCCGTCTTTTTCTTTGCTTGTTCCTTGCTTGCTGGTCTGTTCGCCGACCCTCTTCGCTCTTCTCTTGAAAGCACCCTACGTACCGGCACGTACATCTTTGTCTGATGCGCGCTTTCGCTGTCGTTGCTGTTGGTTTATGTGTTGTTTGCACTGACGCATCTTTTGCGTACCGACCCACGCGCACCCACGAGTAATTCCGCATCGCATCATTTCGCCATCGCTTTTGCCAACAACGGCAACCCCAAAGGACGATGTCGTTCTGCATTGAGAAACAGCCGGCGCGGAACTCCTCCTTCCCCACCCCTGGAGAGTCCTATCTTATTCTTGCTTCGAGCGCCTCTCTGCGCAAGCACCTTACAGACAGCTACTGGTGTGAGGCGATGGAACAGGTGTGCGCCGGCAAGCTCGAGGGCATCGCGGTTCGTTACACTGGCGAGAATATTGTAATGGTTCAGTTCCGTCCCACCAACCTCTCCCCTGCTGGGTATCGCTATCCCCTCTTCATGTCCATCCCTATCGAGTTTTTGGTGCCGGTGGCGGAGAGCGCCTTCACTATTCCAGCAACAGCAGATCTGCAGGGCAGCTTCGGCACGGCGACAACGAGCAGCTTTCACTCCCGGTCGAGCAGCGAGGACCGCTCCCCAACACATGGGTCAACGCTGCCGAGGTTGTGTGTTGTGTGCGGTCGCTTCAACGTTCCTGGCATGACTCACCGCGCCCACGGGTGGAAATGTAAGGAATGCAAGGGAACGAAATCCGATAATCGTCTGCGGAAGGAGGCGCAGAAGCTGCGTAAACGCATGAGGACACACTCATAGCAGCACTGCTTTTATTTCTATTATTTAGTGTTACGTACTTAGACTAGCATCCTGCTGCTCGCTTCCTTTACTGTGCATGCTGCTTCTCTCTCTTACTCTCTTTCTCTCTCTCTGTCTTCCCCTTTTTCTTCAAGTATGGCTGCCTTTCGTGTCTTGGTTGCTTTGTTTTGAGCTAACTTGTAGTGCCAGAGAATATCTACTCGCTTATGTGCTAATGCGCTTAGGGAGCATGTGTACACGCACTGTTTTGCCTCTTCCAATCCACTCCTGACGCACATCGGTATGCTACTGATGCATGGTTGAATGTAATATTCCCTCACATGTTCGTTTTGACTTCCGTTTCTTCTTTTTTTTTTTTGCTCTCGCGCTCCTTCGGAGTGAAGCACGCGTGCGCCCAGTAGCGCCATGTGTGGGTGACTGTGAGTTCCGTTAATCCATACCTCTCTCTCTCTCTCTGTGTGTGTGTGTGTGTCTGTGCTGGAGAGCAAATGGGGGTATGAGGGTGGAGTGTGCACATCTTTATAGGATGTTGTTTGTTTGTTTCTTTGTGTCGGTGAGTCTGGGGAAGTTGGATGAACGATGAAGGCCTTCCTGCCGATGATGTACCTCCTAGACTCTGGGGTTGTTCTACGCGCACTTCAGTTTGTGCGTCTGTACCACAAATTCCGAGACTCACGCTTGTGTATAAGTGTATGAAGAAAGTACACACCCCCAAAAGAGAATGCTGAACTGAAGCCGAGAAGAGGCGAAGAAGGCTTGGTAGCAAGCTGAACCCAAGGGGGAGCGAAAGAGAGGGATGGAGAGGCTGAGCGTAGAAAATAGCAGTGCCTCTTTTTGTGGGGGGGCGAGTACTGCTTCCTGTGCTTCTCGTTCACTCGACTGCGCAGCGCCCTTTGCATGCGGCACGAAAGTCACCAACGCTCCGCTTGCGTGCTGCACGCTGAGGGAGCACGACACTCCTTGGACATGTGAAAGAAACGCAAGCGGGGGGGGGGGGGTAGCTCTACCAACGGCTTCCCTCTTTCTATCGCATGGTGTCTATGTGTCTACCACCGCTTCCTATTCTGCATTCTTCCCATTCTTCCTGCTCGGATATTTCACGCGCACCGATCTCGCGTCAATAAACAGTCCCTCTTCATCGCTTTGTCGTTAGCACTGAACGGCATTCCATCGCGAATTTGTATCTCTCGCTTTGTGTGCCTGCTTGCACCGGGGGGCAATAGTCTCGCGCCTCCTTTTTTTCTTCTCTGAGAGCCCTCTTTTCACAGCGAGGGGAAGCAACCCGTGGCCGCGTATCTGTCTTCTGCCTCTGCGGTGCTTGCGCCGAGCAGCCGCTCTTTTTTTTCTTCTCTGTTCCTGATTGCCATCTTGCAGACGTGGAGGGACGGGGTGCTCGGGTTGCCTCTCACCACCTTCCTCATCCTTCAGACACAGCTTCCTCTTGTTTGTTTGTGCGGCTTGGCTCTTGTGTTGCGCACTCTCTGCTTCTGACCTGTGCCACACCGAATGCCAAATTACCGCTCCGTAATTCCCTTGGCTCCCTCTCAGACTCGCACCATCTCTCCTGTTTTACGCTCTTCTTTCTCTTAGAGACGCCGACTGCCGTCGGTATCAACCGCAGCTGCACTCCCGCCATACCTTGCTTGCTGTCCTGTGCTGTGCGCCTTGTTCAGATCGCTTCTACCTCTCTCACGCACCCCTCCACCCACCCAAACACACACACACACATACACAGAAGCAAACATCTACTTTTCCCCTCTCCGTCTTTCCCTCAGACGTCTTGTCTCCGCAACGGATTGCCCCAAAATTATTCCCCAACGTCGTGTGTCCGTAACCAGTGTATATATACATCCATATATACACATACACCATCTCTTTTTGTGTGTGCGTGTCTCGTCTTCCCCCCCCCTCTCTCTCTCTCTGCAGCGCAGCACACAGCGTGCACATTCTCTCTTTCACCGCACCCTTGGCCATTTACGTTTTTTTTTTCCGCCACGCCCCTTTTTTCGTTCTTGTGTTTGCCTAGCGGTGATTGATTGTCTCGAGTCCCCTTAGTTGTGCTTGCTGCCTGTGCTTCACTCGCTCTGTGCACTTTCTCTTTCCTTACGTAGACTTGTGCGAGCGCGAAGGGTTGTGAAGTGTCCTCTGTCGACGACGGCGCACGCAGTCTCTTCTCTTGTCGCGCACCTTGTGGGGTTTGCACAGTCGGCTGCTCTCATGTGAGTGACACACAAGCCCACACCCACTCTTCTCTCCCCTTCGTCACAAGGCTCTCAAACGCACACGTAGAAAGGAAGCGCCAGGTTTTCTTCCGACACCCCCTTCCCACTTTCGGTGGCCTTCATAGATCGAAAAAAAAAAGGTGAGTGCCAGGGAGCACAGGCCATCTTAAGCCTGAGGCGTGTGGCATACGCTCACATTTGACTTTCTCTGTGTACCCTCCTCCTCCATTCAGAAAGAATACAATATCAAGACGGCATCAGCAAAACTCTGACCGCGCCAGATATCATTTTTGCTGGTGAATTCACCCCCCCCCCCGCAGAAGCGAACAGGGCAAAGTGAAAGGCACAACGTACGCCTCTGTATAGTTGTTCACCTGCTCCCAATCGGTTCCCTTCACCCACCGGTCGAAAACGTGCGTGGTATGAGTGCTGCACTTGAAATGGAGACGGAGGTGATCTCTTCATCAGCCTCCTCCTCGCCTGGGATGGTTGAGCCCACCAGCGACTCGCGCGGCGCCGGCACCGGTGCAGGGGACCGCTCGCCAGAGCTGTCGCTGAACACAACCACCACCAACGCGAGCTTCCCGGCCGGACCGAACAACCTCAACGTCAACAAGGTCAGTGGCGTGCGAGGTAGCATGACTGACAAGCTACACGGTGGAAGTCCAGCCAATTACGGTGGCAACGGTGTAACAGCTCGATTCGCGGACCCGAAAGACGAGAACGGATTCGGCGTTTTCAGCCGCCGCCCGACCGGCACCAGTGCTGCCGCGGCGGGATCTTCACAACAACAACCGAGCCCTATACCTACCTTTGCGCCACACGCCGGCAACGGCGGCGGAGTCAGCAGCGGACACGTGACGCGCAGTACGGCAAATGCGAGCGGTGCCAGCAATATGCACCCAGCGGTGGTGGAATTTTCCAAGAGCCTCTCCGAGAAGCATCTTAAGTGCACTTTGTGTGGCAAGGTCGCGTTAGATCTCGTGCTCATCGCGACACAGGTGTCGATGGCGTGCCGACGTTGTGCGCTAGCCGTGCCAGGGACCCACATCACAGAGTTGCCACGCCCGCTGAGAGAGGTGATGCGAGTGATCAAGGCTGCAGCCGGAATGCCTGAACCAACCGACGACTTCGTTGGCGACCGCCGTATTCTGCGCGCGAAGAGACCAGGTCAAGTCAGCGCCACGCAGCCAAACAGCAACGCATCGGGTGTGAAAGAGGAAGCGGAGTCTGTCGCTTCACCCAGCTCGCTGGCTGCTGCTGCTGCTGCGGCGTCAGTGCAGACAGTCTTAGTAGAGTTGATGGATGCCGAGACGGCCGAGCGCCACCAAATCAGTGCAACGGAGTCTTCCAGCCGCGCTGAGATTATGGCGCGCAAAAGCGCTGGTAGCGCTGTACGAACCTCCTCGGCGACGACTGCAGGGACACCTAACGGCACCACGAGCCGGCAGTACAAACTGGAGGCAGATCGAAAGTACGAGAACGCGGAATACATCGCTGCGTTAGAGCTGTACACCAAGGCGATCAAGATGCAGCCGACCGATCATCAGTCGAACGTTAAGTTCCTCTACGGAAACCGTAGTGCTGCCCACTACATGGCGCAACGATACAACGAGTGCATTGAGGACTGCCTTGAGGTTGTACGTCTGGATCCGAGCAGCGTGAAAATGCTGTCACGCGCCGCTCGCTCTGCGTGCACCATGGGAGATCTGAAACGTGCTGTGGAGATCATGGAAAGCACGCCGAAGGATCGTATGACTGGCGACATGGAGGCGGAGCTTGCCCGATACCGAAGTGGCCTCGAGGCGTACCGCCACGCCGAGCGCTGCTTTGGCACCTCGGAAGGTGACGAGCAGTACCGGATGCTGGTTGCTCAGTTCAGTGATACCGTGCCGTTCCGTGTTCGGAGTGCTGAGTCGCTGCGCGAGCAACGCCAATACATGCGCGCCGTAGAGGTGCTGGAGGCACTCTCGTACTCCACGCGCACCCCGGCCGCGTGCCGCATCATGAGCGAGTGCCTCTACCTCTCCGGCTTTGAGTACTTTGAGCGAGCGCGGAAGTGTGTCGTGGACGCGGCCCAGCTGGACGACGCCTGCAACGAGCTTCTGAAGAAGATTGATGCTGTTGACGACGGCAAGCAGAAGGGCAACGCAAACTTCAACAAGAAGAGTTACGGCCCGGCGGCCGAGTACTACACGATCGCCATCCAGGCCGCAGCTGACAATGATCAGGTGCTGCGCGTGCTCTACTGCAACCGAGCTGCCGCGTTCAAGGAGTTGGGCCGCTACCGGGAGGGCGTCGAGGACTGCACCAAGACGTTGCTGATTGACAAGGAGTTCTACAAGGCGTATGCACGCCGTGCGCGCTGCCACGAGCACCTTGGCGATCACTTTGCCGCAGTGCGGGACTTCAAGAAGGCGATGGAGTACGACAGCACCGACCGCGAGCTTGCCCGGGAGCTGAGAGCAGCCGAGCAGAACCTGGCCAAGGAGGCGGAGAGGGAAAAGGACTATTATTTTCAATTAGGCGTCTCTCGCACCGCCACCGAGCGGGAGATCAAGCTCAAGTACCGCGAGCTCTCGCTGCGGTGGCACCCGGACAAGTGCATTGGCCTGGACGAGGTTGAGCGCGAGCGGGCGGAGCATAAGTTCAAGATTATCAGTGAAGCGCACGCCACCTTGGTAGACAGCGTCAAGAGGCGTGAGTACGACACAAAGCTAGATCGTGAGCGTTTCTCCCGCCCTGGTGGGTTCAGTTTTTCTGCCACATACAGTGGAAGCGGCTCGAACGACTACTACCGCGGTCGTCACCGCGCCGGTGGCAACGGCTTTTGGTAGATTCCCACACAGAGTTGCCCATATACGAGGAGGGCAGTGTGCAGTGGCGCCTCTGTTGCCTAACCTCCCTTTACTGCTGTTGACGGCCATGCTGATGGTGGTGTGAAGCGCGAAAAAAGGGCCGAGTCTCTCGCTCTCTTTTGCCATGACGGATTCGTTTCTGCTCTTCCATTTTTTCTTTTCTTGTTTGTTTTGTTTTGTACACACCGTTCTTGTCGATCACGAAACCCCGCTTGCTGTGTCTGCCTCTCACCGCCACCTCCGTGTTTTTTCTTGGTCTCTTTCTCGCGCTCTTTCCTCCAGCGATGTGTACGTGGTTCCGTCTCTGTCCTGTGCTGCATAATGCCTCCGTTACCGGATTCCTCGTGTTGTTCTTCCTCTTCCAGTGGGCCCTTCTTTTAACTGCGCGCCGTACGTTAGACTTTGGTACCGGGCGTGAAGCTTGTTGATTCGTCTCTGGGTCGTTCGTGTGTTGCAGTGCGTGTGTGTGGCTGTGCACACTCGGGAGACTGCTTGTGCATTCACGAGCACCCCGGCATAGGACTTGTCGGTGGCCTTTTTCCTTCCTTTTTGTTTGTCTGTTGAGGTGTTGTTGCGCTCACTCTTCGTGTTCTTTCCTATCCCTCATTTTTGTAATTAGAGAAGACCTACTTTGTTCCCATTTCGTCTACCCTTTCCCCACACTTTCGCTTTCTTTTCACTTCCCTTCGTCCTCTCTTTTCCTCCCTTGGGGTTTTCTCTTTTACTCGTCCGCACGCACACTCCCTCTATCTCGTGATTTCCTTCGTCTGCTCCGGGAACGTGGGCGTGCATACTGGCGTGTCTCTCTCTCTCTGTGTGTGTTGCCAGTGGATTGTTGAGGTCTCTGTCTCTGCGCGCCGGCGAAATCTGAAGGCGGAATGTGTCGCTCTCTCTTTTGCTTCGCTTCTTTCCCTCGGTGTCGTGACCTCTCTTCCATGGTGCGCCACTCTCTCTCTCTCTGTCTGGGTATGACTGTATGTATGTATGTGTCTGTCTGTGTGTGTGTGTATCTCTGTGTGTATGCTGCGCATTGAGAGAGAGAGAGAGGGGGGTCGGACATATATTTAGGGAGTCGTTGCTCTATTATTATTACGTTTGCTTTGCTATGTGTGTTTGTGCTTTTGGTTTCCTGCCTGCACGTGTGTTTGATGTTATTCTCATCGCCTTTCTTCTTCGTTGTTCTCTCTCGTTTGTTGTTGTTTTTTTCTCTCTTTGGTTTTGACACTGTCCTCATCATCGTATCTGACTGACTCCTCCGTAATTTTCCCCCTCTTTCACCCCCTTTCACCCCATCTTTCGATCTTCCTCAAAGGTATGCCCTGTCATCCTGGCTTCTGCCCATTTCTGCTTCCTCGTTCTCGGTGTTCTCTTTTGGACTCTATGTGCATGCGCAGAAGCAAGGGCTAGTATGGCGTGACTAGCATGAGGCACTTGTGATGGGCTGCGAGGTGAGTGCTGGTGGTGACTCGTAAAGTGTGGATCTGAGAGCGAAGGAAAGATGACGAGAATACTGCAGCTGAAGAGGGGCCACAGCTGACTGTTATGTCCGGTGGCTGCGAAGGGAAGCACACGTTTGGACTGTGTGTGTACGAACTCGAGTCGTTCGTCAGCGTGCTTCTTTACACCGTAAGCAGCGCACCTCCTAGTTCCAAGCACCCCCTCCCCTAGTGGGCGAATGCGCATCTTGGGAAATTACCGTGCAATTTCTTCCGGGCTCAACGTCAGCCTATACGAAGCAACAATGAAATATGAAACTTTTGTTGCGCGTGCCGGAACGCACGACAACGCTATTCCAGGACGCCACTCACTGAGGTCAGAGTAGATTACGAGGTAGCGCGTTCCAACGACACCACACCACAATCACGTGTCCATCTGCTTGCCAGATATGTGACGGCCTCCACGCACCCCTTTTCGGTGGATAGCCGCGCAAGCCATCACTGTTTCTTCATGCCGCTCGCCCTCGCCCTCTGCACCTCCTGCACCTCCTGCCCCTTCTCTCCCTTTTTTTGTTCGTCTGCCCCAGCCGTCTTTTCGGCAACAACTGCAGTTGTGTAATTGCGGGAAGTTTTTCGTTTTTCTGGCCCTCTCTCTCTCTCCCCCTCTCTGGGCCCCTCCGGTTGTCGACCTTTTTTCTGCACCCTCTTCCCTTATTCAATCCTCTACCTCCGCTCACTTGAATAGAAGAAATTCGCGTATTCAAGATAGCGTGATTCGTGCAGGAAGGAGCTCGCTTTGTATGGATTTATTTTCACCGTCTGCGTGGCGTTGTCGTCGTCGCTGTTGCAGCTGTCTATTATATCATTCTGGTCTGCGGATCTTTTGCGCCCATCACCCTCTCTCCTTTCGGTGACACCACTCACCTCCTGTCAATCGCATCGTGTGCGGCTGTTCTTCTCCCCTTTCCTACTCACCAACTGTTTCTCTCTTTCTCTCCTGCTTCCGCGTCCCAGTCTTCGCCCATCAGTTTTTTTCTCTTTCAAACTACCTTTTTCTTCATCTAGGCATATACATGTGTATTTCTCTCTTATAACGTCCAAAAAAGGGCAAGCAGATACGCCTACGCCCGCAAAAATAAAGATGCAGCTGGTGTTGCTAGGCTTCCTCTACGCCTTTGGGGCAGCGTGTCTCGTGAACTTCTTCATGATGCGCGTGCGCATCCGGGCCACGGAGATGTGCACTCAACGTCAGAAGAAGCTCGTTGAGGCTTACCAAGAGCTTTACGGGTCGTTGAGTAGTCCTGCGACGGAGAAGGAAGGCGAGGGGGACGCGCCTGGGCTCGATGCGTCAGCTGACCCGCTGTCCATGGAGCCGCTGCGCGTGGTCTTTCTTCACCCCGACCTCGGTATTGGTGGTGCGGAACGACTGATCATCGATGCTGCCGTTGGACTTCAGAAGCACCAATCCATCCGCCTCGTTGAGGTGGTCATCGTCACGAATCACCACGACCGCAGTCGAGCCTTCAAGGAGACGACAGACGGCACGGTGCGCATTGTGGTGTGGGGTAGCAAGCTGCCTGCTAGTATCTTCGGTCGTGCAAAGGTGCTATGCGCCACAATTCGCATGGGCTTCGCCGCCTTCGCGGTATGCTGGACTTTCCCGAACATAGACTGCTTCGTTGTAGATCAGGTGGCCGCAGCGATGCCGATTCTCAACTTTTGCTCCGGTAAGACACCGATACTCTTCTACAGCCACTTCCCTGATCAGCTCTGTGACCCGAATCGCAATCCCGACGGGACCTTTAAAGGCGCCGTCTTGGGTGCCGGTCCGTGGCACAAGACCTACCGCGGACTCTTCGACCAAGTGGAGGCCTCTTCCATGAACTTTGCAACGAGCATCGTGTGCAACTCAAAGTTTTCGCGCCAGGTGTGCATCGACACGTTCCCAAAGCTGGCCGACAAAATTAATGAGGAGACTGATATCTTTTACCCGCCAGTGGAGATGAAGGTGCACGGGGTGTCAGAGAGTGCTCTCTCAGAGTCCGCAGCTTTGCGCGAGCTTAAGGAGGCCGTGAGGGGCTCCGTTACTTTTGTCTCCATCAACCGCTACGAGCGCAAGAAAAATATTGAACTCGCCGTTGAGGCCTTCGCGCTCCTGCTGTCGATGGACGAGTTCAAGAGCGCAGAGGGCAAGAAGCCGCTGATGCTGGTCGTCGCCGGCGGCTACGATCCTCGGTTGGAGGAGAACGTGCAGTACGCCGACGAGCTCGCCGCCCTGGCGACAGCGAAGCTGCGAATTCCAGCATCTCAGGTGCGCTACCTTAAGAATATTAGCGACGATGAGAAGACCGTACTACTGACTGAGATGCGAGCACTCGTGTACACGCCCTCTCGTGAGCACTTTGGCATTGTGCCGGTGGAGGCGATGGCGCACTCGAAGCCAGTTGTCGCCATCGCCAATGGTGGCCCGTGCGAAAGCGTCGGCAACGTGGAGCTGGAGGACCCATCGCAGTGCGGTGGACTTCTGTCTTCACCAGAGCCAGCGACGTTTGCGGAGAAGATGGCACGCTTTGCGCGTGACTCAGTCTACGCAGCTCAGGTCGGTGCACAAGGTCGCGCCCGCGTCCTGGAGAGGTTCAGCATGAAGACCTTCAGCACACAGCTAGTGAAACGCCTTGTGCGCCTGCGGTGTGAGGCGGACAAGAAATTGTTGGCTGAGAGCATCGAGTTTGCCAAGAAGGAGGTCGCCTCCAAGGTCAGCAAACCTTCGCCAAAGGTGAAGACTGCCTAAGTCAAGGACGGAAGTAATGCAGGCGCTGATGACGCCCACGCGTGTTGCGCTCGGGGGGGGGGGGGGAGAGGGGTCATTGGGGTTTGCCGTGCTCCTTGAGTGTATTCCCTTCCTCATTCCTGTTTTGTGCTATTCTTGCTTATCGCCGTGTTGCCCGGAGCGGATGGAGGCTGTGTCGACACTCCCGTCCTCACCGACATCGTATCTCAGGCTCTTTTTTTTCTTTGGTTCACAGTTGGCTGTGCTCCACTCACGTGTGTCAGTGTGACTGTTAGTGCCTGTGCTGTCGTGCAGTAACTCCTGAGTTTGCTCTCTCAAGTGCATATCTCCACGTCATACGGAAAATAGACGTCAACAAGGGCAAGCCAACAAGAGCCACGGATTCCTTCGCTTCCGTGCAGCCCGCACCCTGTTAGCGGTAGGCTTCTCTCTTGTTTGTTGGACCACAGGAACGGGTAGCAGCTCCCCGTGAGGGAGTGAGGTGGGTGGGTGGTAGAGGAGCAGCCTCCCCTTGGGAGGGAGGCAGATGAAAGGAAGCGGACTGCTGCTGTCGAAGGGCACTGTGTGGTCTCGACATGTTTTTTTGTGCGACTGGCGCTTCAGTTTTCTTCTTGTGCGCTTCTCATGCACCTCCTGCGCCGACCTTCTGCTCTCTCCTCCCCCCTCCATCTTTTATCGCACCACCCTTTGTCCTATACGTGCCCCACACGCCCAGGGCACAGCCACACCCACCCCTCCCCGATTACATCCCCCCCTGTCGCTCATCCTTTGCCGGTATTCATCTCTGGACAAGTGGCCTCTTCATGACTACAGCGGATGCTGAGAAAGCACGATGGAGCACATTCCCCTCGTCGTGCGCCGCATGGTGGCAGTTGAGCAGAGTTGTGGCTTTGTCCACTTTTTCCCCTCCTTCTGCGATGTGTCCGCAGCGCCGTTGGTCATAAAGACGGAGGCCTTCAGCAGTACTGTCGCCAGCGATGCAGCGGACGACGCTGCACCGGCGTATCAGTTTGTCTACGACGTCATGCGTTCACGAAACGGCCATATCCTCTTTAAACAATCTTATGCTGAGCGCTTCATGCATAGCCTCACCCTTGCCGTTCCCACGCACGCTTTCTCGGCGGAGCTGCAGTCTCTTATTCAGTCGCGTCTGCAAGCGTACATCGAGGCGCCTGGCGTTTACCTGGACGGCGCCACGGAGAAAAATGTGAAGTTGCTGTCGTGGGTTCCGACCGCCGCTGCGTCTACCAACCAAGCAGAGACACTCCCGATTCCCGTCATTGTCATGCTTGCCAAGTCGTCCTACCCGGCAGAGTCGCTGTACCACGAAGGTGCCAAGCTCGGTTTACTCTTTAACGCGCACCGCATTAATCCCAATGCGAAGGTGGCCCAGATGGGCCTTCGCGATCGCGCTAACGCCTATTTGGCGGAGAATCACGTCTATGAGGTGCTGCTCGTGCACGACGCCGCCGATGCTTATCTCGTGCCAGAGGGTTCGCGGTCGAACTACCTTTTGCAGAAGTCGAATGGAACGTGGTGGTGCAGTGCCGAGGAGGACATCCTCGTCGGGATCACGCTCAAGACAGCGTACCGGGTCCTCCAAGCTTGTGGCCTTGGCAGCGTGCAACACGCCAAACTCACCCTCAAGGACATTCTCGAAAGCAAGTCGCTCTATATTCTGGGCACAAGTCCGACAATCATGCCAGTTCAGTCGGTGCTGCTGTACAAGGATGCAGAGACCCGTGGGTATTACGAGGAGGCAGTTCGGGCGCTCGGTGCGACCGCGGGAAGAGTGAAGCAGGTGTCAGACGACAAGGCAGAGATTCTGATTCCCATGAATGAGGAGCTCGCAACCACCCTGCGGGCTCAATACTTTGCAGAGGCAGCATCCTCATAGTGGACAACGGTGCTTCGACCTCCACTACACGTATCACTCACACTACCAACAGCGCCTCCCTGTTTTCTCTCTCCCGTCTGTACCGCCCGCATAATAGGCGGGATGTCAGCGTGACTCGAAGGTATCTTAGCAGGCCTTCGCTGCCTACTGAGGGGGGGGACCCTGAGCCACTCTGTGGGGGATGCACCATGTGGCAGCCGGTATCCTGGGAGCGACTGCGAGGCGGCCTGGGAGACGGGTGGGGCGGGCAGAGCTTGAGACAAGGGCCGTGGGCTCCGATGACTGAGTCGGCGCACTGCTGTAGCGCATGTGGCTGCGGCTGCTTTGCACTATGCGATGGCCCTGCCACTGAGCCGGGGAAGAGTAGAGTTGACCTTATTCTCCAGGACAGGGTATGAACCCACCGCCGAATATGTGGCTTCTTCCTCTACCTTTTCTTTTGCATCGTGACGCGGGGTGCCGTGGCGTTGAGGGAAGGCGACATAAAAAGGGTGTATCAAGAGAAGCCCATCTCAAAACTGACACGATGCCTCGCAGATACTCCTTTTCGCGATGCCATCTTTGGTACCTGCTCCTCCAAACCCTCCTCTTCACCTCGTATTACGGCCCTAGTAGCAGGTGGTGCGACTGTTACTTCTCTGGAGGGGGTTAATGATGGATGACCGCTGCTGCCGCCTTCTTGTCACCTCGCATTTCTCTATCTCTGTTACCCACCACTAACCAGCAGAGACTGAGCCGTGGACTTTTTCGCGGAGAGCACGGCGCTGATTTTGCGCCTGTGACTCGAAACATTCTCCCAAGCAACAGAAAGGAACTCGAATCCAACCAACGACACAAAGACTTGCTTCTCAACTCTCCTTTTTCTGCCTCCTTTACCTTTCCCGTCCTCTCCTCACCCCGTCACTGGTCGGCATCGTTGCTCTCAGGTTTAAGTATGCACGCCTAGGCATATTGCGCCACTTTCTATCGCTTTTCTCTGCGCGACACATGTTCATCGCATCTTTCCTTTCAGGTTAGCACCTTTCGCTTCTTTGTCTTCAGGTGGCAGAAAAGGCGCGTGCACGTTACAGGTTTTTGTATACCTTTATCTGGGTAGGCGATCCTTTCGCCCATCAGCCTGATCGCTGTGCTACGGGTACTGTCCTGCGGTGCTGACGACACGCGTTTTCTTCAAGCCGCTCTGTTCAGCGTGCAGCTCTCTCTTTTTTTGTTGTTCGCGCAATCTGTGTGGCGTGCGCGGTGAATATGCTTCGGCAGGGGGGACGGCGGCTCGCCATGGAAGGCGAGCGTCAGTTCTTCTTCCCTGGCAGCTCACCGATGCAGTCGACAGGCGGATTGCCCTTCTACGGTAACCTTTACGCTGGTCGCGTCGACTCGCAAAACTATGTACCACCTCGTCAGGGCGGCTCTGGGCTGCTGGAGGTTGACAAGTCCCTCTGGGACAACCCGGCGACGCGGCAGAAGCTGCAATCCTGCCCCTACTTTGCACTTAGTGATCAGGTCATGTTTCACAACATGGACCCCGTCTACCTTGATCCAGGCCTCCTCTCCCCCGAGGAGCACCAGCTGCTGCTGCTCTTTAGCCGGGCCTACTACGAGAAGTGGTCTGTCATCCATCGCCGCCCCCCGAACGCACTGCCGAGGCTGCGCATCACATACGGCTCTTCAAAGCTGCTAGACGAGATTCTTTTCTTACTGGACGTGCACCCAGATGTGTGCAAGGTGCTGAAGAAGGAGTACGCCGTCGACGACTCCTCGCTTATCGGGATGAATCCAGATCTGTGGAGCTCCGCGTACCTTGACCCTGCAAACATGGATCACCTCTCCGGTCGAGTGCTCGAGTTCGCCGGCGTGCCAGAACCACAGCGGAAGAAGTTCTTTCTCCTGCTGAATCAGATGCGCCGCATCAAAGTGCACCGGCGTGACCTCTCCCACGGCGAGGAGAGGGTCGATGTTGTGCCGTTTAGCCACGGCGTCACGCTCTACGATTTCTGCACCTTTCTCAGCATCGCGCCCTACTCGGGTCAGCTGAAAGTGTACGACTATGTCGACCTGCAGGGAACTGCACGTGCCGAGACGCTCAAGGACGAGGACTCTTACTTTGACTACCTTGTTGCCCTCTTCTACCGCGCCGATGTTCGCTCCGCCACCCTGACAGACATGGCCGATGCGAGCGACCACACCTGCCGCTACACTGTCACCGTGGAGCCCTTTACGGCGGATGACCGCAGGGTAGGGCGCTGGTTCTGAGCTTATGGAGGGGGCGGTGATTTCGGTTGGAAAAGGGGGAGAGTCCCTCGCGGATGATTTCGTGTTTTTTTCTGCTACCCGTTGCCGCCGCATGTTTCTCCCTGTGAAGGGAAAGATGCCGCATTTATTTCTTTCCGTAGCACTGCAGTCGAGGCAGGGTGGCAACGGCAGCGGCAGTTGTGATGATACTGGCCTCCTCGTGCAGGCACGCATGTGCACCTAGACTGGTGGCCTCCTGTTTCTATGCACTGCCGTTGTTTTCGTTCTCTGAAGATGTCGCGAACTCGCACTGCGCCTTCTCTTTTGCTGTAGTTGTTCGGCGCTCTTACGTGTGAACTGGCGCTGCTACTTTGTGCAGTCTACCTTGTCGATGATGGTACCAGAGGTGAAGAAAAGATGGGCCATGTCGAAGACGCGCGAGCAGAGCAACATAGGAAAAGAGGGGCATGTACGTCGCTCGGATAGCAGAGAGAGGGGAGCGGCCTGCTGTGTTTGCGGCTGATAGACACAGCTGCTTGCGCTCCCCCCTTTTCATCTCGTTTTCTGTTCCTTCATCCCCTCTCTCTCACCGCTCTCGAAAGCACGTTGAACATCGAGGAGTGACGCACGGAGGTTTGTTGCTCTCCCAATGAGTGAGAGGTGCCGCTCCCCCTCTACGTCTTGCCGGAAACGAGGACTCTTCATTGTGTAAGTTGCCCACTTTTACAACCACCCTCCTCAGACCTCTGCCTCTTCTACCTTTGCTCTCTTCCTTTTCCTCAACTCCACTCTGCGGCACGGAAACACAAAAAGAGTCAACATCCTGGACCTACTGGAGCGCAGAAGCACATCTGTGCCTGCCACCGTTTTCAATTTCTGGCACGTTGGATTACAGATAGGCCGCGCGTGCTGGTTTGTTTGCGTAACTTTTGTGTGGGACTGTCGCCTGCATAGAAGCAAACACTCAATTCTATCCTGCTCAGTTGCGGATGTTTTGTCCTGTGCCTTAGGCACATATCTCAGTCCCCGCCAAGCGAAAAACAAAAAAGTGCCTAGACAATGATGAACACCAGTAATCGCTTATCGGGGCCTTTGCGCACCACTGCGCCGACGGCACCAGGGCCATCTGCGGCGGCGCGCCGGCGCTTTCAGCTCACCGAAGAGCAGCGCCAGGAGATCCGCGAGGCGTTTGAGCTATTCGACTCGGATAAAAACGGGCTTATCGATGTGCATGAGATGAAGGTGAGCATGCGTGCGCTCGGATTCGATGCAAAGCGGGAGGAGGTGCTGCAGCTCATGCAGGACTGCGCTGCCCGGGACCAGAACAACCAGCCGCTTATGGACTTACCGGGCTTCACAGATATCATGACCGAAAAGTTCGCACAACGCGACCCTCGACAGGAGATGGTGAAGGCGTTTCAGCTCTTCGACGAGAACAACACCGGGAAAATTTCCCTTCGCTCGCTGCGCCGTGTGGCTCGAGAGCTGGGCGAAAACATGAGCGATGAAGAGCTGCAGGCGATGATTGACGAGTTCGACGTAGACCAAGATGGCGAGATCAACCTAGAAGAGTTTCTTGCCATTATGCTAGAAGAGGACGACTACTAGAGGATGACAAGCAGCAAACGTTTGTTCCCAGGAGAGCAGAAGTACAGCGAGAACCTTGTGTGAAACAGACTGGTGATTTTGTGCACTAGTAAAGGGGAGGGGGGGGAGGATGGACAAGGGTAGCAAGTGCCCCTAGTGTTGAACCAGCCGACGCAACACCCACAGTGCTAGAAAATGGATGAATCGATCACACTGGACCCAAAAAGGTCAGTTGGTTTCGTGATCCCCGTTCTTCCATTATTCTAGTTGGTGACGTGTCTCTCCAAACCCTCTTCACAGCAGTTCCGCCCTTGTGTTCCTTTTCCTTTTTTCTGTTAGTTCGCGTTGTTTCGCCTCTCATTCTCCATTTAGTTCTCTTCTATAGAAGTCGCATAGAAGCGCCAGCATCACGGCGCAGTGACAATGGGGAGGCATTGAAGGCGTTGCTGGCATGTGTCGACAAGCACTGGGGAAGCCTCGCCCATCTGGTCTCTTAAAGTGGGCTTTCCGTATGCCATCCCTTCAGTTCTTGTGTCTTGGGTTTTTTTTTCGTCTGTATTCCTCTTTTTTCGCTTCTTGTTGTTGTTGAGGTCGATAAAGAGGCCCCAACCCCTTCGGGACCTGCACGCGTGTGCCTCCGCAGCGCGCATCTATGACGCGTACTTCAACGTATGCATCCCCCCCGCACGGACTGCAGAAGGACCCTATAGGCGCAGAAGCACGAGCTGTGTATACACAGCGATGCTTGTGTGTTGCAGAGATCACATACTTACGCTCTGTGCAAAGGATGCGGCGTAGGCAAACATCAAGTCCTGAGAGGACGCGATAAGTTATGATATCCGCGCACTCATACCTGCAACGTCAGGCACCTGCTGCCCCCTTTGCTTGCAGCTGTCGCACCGAGTGTGAAGCGGTGGGGCTGGGTCTTGACCTGCTGCGAGGGCAGCTGGCATGGTGTATCGTATCCGGGCAGGCGCCACCGCTTCGGCCGTCGGGTAGGACTCTGTGCGCTGCCCCGCTCGGAGCGCGGCGTGGCGCCGCCGAGGATGCGGGTGAGCGGCGGTGGCAGGCGCTAGTTTGCGAGGTTGCGTGCGGTGAATGTTTTTTATTTTACTTGGAGATGGTGAAGCTGCTTGAGGGCGTGAGTCCGTGTAGGGATGTGAACGGACAGTAGTTGTTGCACCGCATTGTAGAGTGTCAGCTCGGAGGACCACTCAGGCTATAGTAAAGAGACCACGGAGCTCCAATGAGAGCGGGGAGGGTGTGCCACGACAAAACTCCCCTCTAATGATCCAAGCACACATATGCACACCCACACAAGCTGAAGGACAAGCAGAGAGCGAGAGCGGTCAAAGGCGATAATGGAAGCGAGTGAGGAGGTTGATGGGGTAGGGGGAGGTGTTGTGTCGGGTCATCGCTTCTCTCTGTGTATCTCCTTTGAGGAAGCGTTTCCCGTCGAATCTTCTGCTCTCTTGTACATCTATAGTGTGCTAGGGAGGGGATGCCAGTCCCATCACGGATGCGCAACAGTCTGCCTCCTCCTCCTCCTCGGGGCACGTGGGGGGTCTTCCTTATCGTATGTACTCCCTCTTCTGTGCTGACGCGGAAGCTCGTGCTTTTGTGTCGACGTACTTCTCGTTCCTTTAGTTTTTGGTGGCCTGGTTGAATGCATGTCTTCTCTCCGCTTATCATACGTGCAACCTCCTTGTCGTTCCTTCTTTTCTTTTTTTTTTCGTGGTACTGCTCTGCGCGTACATCGTGGTGCTTATTCCCCCCGTCGGTGAGTACTTGGCGTAGCTTCTACATCCTTTGTTGTCGCACGCACTGTGCCGTTCTTCTCCGAGCATACACAAATACACAGACGCAAACACATTCATACGCCACGTACACATCTGTTGCAAGAAGCGCACAACCTCCCCCCTCCCTTCTTTGTCTCCCCGCCTTCCTTCCTGTTTGTACTTGGCTTCAGACTCGCTCTCACTCTCCCTCCCCACACATACAAACGAATAATCCTCACAAGAAGAAAACAGAGAATTCTGTGGAGTACTTCTCTTCTCCTTGCGGCTCTTTAGTGGATGTCCTGAGGGCGCATTTTTTTTGTCTTTGTCGAAGTCCCTCTGGTCCTTTCTTTCTGTGTTCTTTGCGGAGTGAAGTGCTGCTTGTTTCTGCCTTTCTCTGTGTGACTGTGCGAGGGTGAGTTTCATCTTGTATGGTTCTGTGACTCCTTCTCTGTTTCTTCTCTGACAGCACACAAGGTGAAAGGCGAAGGAGCCGAATCGCCGTCCTGGGGGTTGTGCCTCTCGACTGTTTATTTTCGCCCCTTTCCTTCACCTCTCTGCTGAGTCGACGTCCTCAGAGACATTCCCACGCTGACGCAGCTGAACGAAACTCAATAGTGCATTATTGTGTGGAGCGAAGCCACTTGCGAAAGTTAGAGAAAACACTCACACGTACGCAATTCACACATACGTTTGTGAAGAGGAGGGGCGAATTACTCGTGGCGCCTTCTTCGCCCTCTCTTGTCTGCTCTTTTCGATAGCCGCTGCTGCTGACAAGTTTCTTTTTGGCCGACACGTGTAGGGTGTCAGCGAGTGTAGGCTCAACGCAGCTGGCGCTGTTACGTCCATATCTGACACTCGCATACGGACAACCATTCCATTAGCGCCACTCTCTGTTTTTAGTTTTTTTTTTTCACCTTTTGTCTGTACGCCTATTCACTCTTTGCTGCACTAGGGACTGCACGTGTTGAAAAGCCTGAGCGCAGTCCTGAGCGGCTCCCTTTGTCAGACCTCCTCCCCCGCCGGAAAAAAAAAAGAGAGCAGTGCCAGTGATGTGAAGTTTATAAGGGTCATTCTTTCCTCCTCGTTGGTGAATCACTGTTGAGCACTTGCGCCTCTTCTCTAACGGGCCTTCTCTTTCTCTCCTCTGCTTTTTTTTTTTTCGTTTGTGTGTTGAAGTGTCGCGTGTGGGCGTCAGCATCTGTGCCTGCACTAGCAGTGAGTCTGGATAGGACTAACTTCGAAAAGGAAAAGACGAGCAGAAACGTATTCCGGTCATCTCCCACTACACTCCATCAAATATTCTTCTACTGACCCCCTCACATACCCGAAATCGCTCCTCGCTCTCTTACTCACTCGCTCACGCGGTGACTCTTTCGAAACCGAGCAACAACGGTAGAGCACGTGTGTGTCAGCTAAGAGTGTCTTCACTGCCTTGTGTGTTTCCTCTTTCGTTCAGCCGTCCCCGAGTTCGTTCGTTGCTTGTTGCCAAACGTGCTGGTGGGAAGCATATTTCCGCACATACACGCTTTCACCACCCCTTCATGGATCAGTCTTGTGTTTGAAAAGGCGGCTGAGGCCTCTCTCTTGTTTTGTTTTCTTTTTTTTTTGCTTCCATTTCGAGTTGCAGTCAGGTAGGCGCACACGCCGACTCCCAGGACACCCCTCCTCCCCCGCGTCCACCTTTGCTACTTGAACAGAGGGTCAAGAGCGTTGCTACCTCTCTTCCTCTCTCGTGCCAGTGCTCTTGGCACAACCCTTTCTTTTGTGTGGTGGGGTTCATTGCGTGGGTTGGTCTATCAAGAGAACTCTTCTTAGCAGCTCTCTTTTCTTTTTTTTTGTCGACTCTCCTCCCTCTACCCTCCCCTCCCCCGACCCGCCCCACACCCACAAGGCAAGATGAACATTCTACAGAAGATCTTCACGCCGGGCAGTAGTGCAAAGAAGAAATCACTGCTGCACGGTGACCAGGAGGCCAGGGAGCGCCAGTCGCACACCTCTCCCAAGGCCTCCGCTTCCACCCGCATTAAGCGCAAGTCAACCACAGAGAACTCCGATGGTGACAGCTGTGGACCGCTTGTACAGAGTGTGTCGCTGACAGTAATCAGTGATCCAGTGCCCACATCTTTCAAGACCAATTCGAGCTTTGCAAATCAGTCGAGGCAGACCCAAGGTACCGCCTCCCCCAAGTCGGTGCACCTTGCTGGCTCCCTCTCGAACGCGAGCTACCATCTCGACCGTCACCACCAGTACACTTCCACCCAGGCCAGCAGTGTCTCTCGCCACAACCAACGCTCTTTCTTTGATAGGATGCAAAACAGCGGCAGTTTTGCACTCGGTGACACGACGGTGGCCGGCGGGAGCTCTTCGGCGAACGGCGGCACAGTGAACCTGTGGCGGTTGCCTTGGACGCAGCAGAAAGTGACCATGTGCCCCCACTGCCATCGCCCGCGTCAGCGTGACCGCAACACACACGTCTTTCGCGCCAGCTACTCAGTACAGCAGACAGGCAGTGAAAACGGCATGGGTGACGACATGAGCGAGGCGAATGACGACATGTCCTACGGCGACTTGGAGGATATGGGTGGGCCAACGGGTGAGTCCGTCACGTACTGCCGCTGCGGGGCCGCAGTGGATGGCGACACGCCACCTGATCACGACAACTCCATCGAATCCGCGGAGGAGCGCCCGCAAGTTTTTGTTGTGGAGACGCAAAATCCACGCACAGTGCTGCTACGTGGCCCCATCACCAATGACTCGGTCAGCGACAGCGACGGTGATGAAGACCACCGGCGGTCGTACAAGCTGTCGTTGGTGTCTTCCCTTACCTCCGCCTCGCTACGGCGTCGCGCGCCGCATGTGCAGCCGACGCAGAGCACTAACCCTCCCCAAAGCAGCTCCACTTCTGTGCCGAGGAGCGTGAGCCACTGGCTTCATGAGCAGGAGGCCTCGGAGGCACCCGCCCTGTCGAGCCCCAAGGGAGTCCGATAGGCGCCAAGCAGCGGGCGGTGGAAAGAGTGTGGCGGTTTGCCTCCTTTCTGCTTTGTGGGCACCTGAGTGAGTGTTATTGTACCTCAGAATCTTTTTTTTATTCCCCCCCTCCCTCCCAGTTGTCTTCCTTCCCTTTCACTCCTCTTCTTCAGTCAACCTCAAAGAGAAGAAATAGGCAGCTGCAAGATCCGCACCGCTATCCTTCAGCAGATTTCTCTCTCACTTTGCTGTCCTCCTGCTCACAGCCATTCGTCGTCTGATTCACGAATACCAGAACGGCATACGCTCTTTGCCTTCCCTTTTTCGTTTGCATTGTGCAGTGTGGAAGTGAATGTCACTCTACGCGTCGACTCTCATCATTCCTTGCCGCTCCTTCACTTCCTCCGCGCTGACTTTGCTCTCTTTTTCTTGCCCTTTCTGTTCTCGCTTCTACTTTTACAACAGAGAGTTTCCTTCTTCATCTCTTCGCACTTCCCTACGTCTTCGTGAGGCACACTTGTATTATTGTGTGATGTTTTCGTCTGTCTCTTCCTCGTTTGTCTCTTTTGCCATGCCTCTGCCATTGTGCGTGCGTACGTCTTTGCATGCGTATCAGCCTCTCTCTGTCTGTGCGTACATTTCTATCTTCAGAATCTGTGTTTTGTCGTCATATCTGTTGTTGTTAGCTTCTCCTAATGCTTTTTTTTTTCCGTGTGTGCGCATCTTCCGTAACTCAGTCCTATGCTCGCCATTTTGTTGGCGTGTGAGATTGAAAACGTGGGTGCATGTGTTGTATGAGTTTATTTTGCGTGAAGATGCTTGCGGCGCAAGCAGCATTTGTGTGCAGGCAGCGCATGAGGAGTCGAACGGCGTAAGGGCAAAGACGTGATGAGTGCAATGCGAAAAGAGGTCACTCAAAAGATGACCAACCTGCACAAACTTTGTTACCGTGTTAACTGGACTGAGAAATTGCCGGGTGTTGCTTGCGGAGGTTTTCAGGAGTGAGCGAGGCACGCCACGCCGAGTGTATTTTTTTCTGATGCTCAGCCTTGGTTGCTTTCTCAAATCTCACTCGCTTTGTCGGACGGCGACGCTGATGACTTCCACTACTACACCCCTTGTTAGTGGTATACCAACGCCGCCACATTCCTTCTTTCTAGTTTCTGTTGCTCCATTGCCTTCTTCACTATATATATACACAGATGTGCTGTGCACACCGAGAGAGACACAAAAACTGTTGCACATCTCTACCCCATGAGGCCCTTCGCGCGTTTGTCTGCCTACCATCATCACCGCCACTTCAGAAACTTACCCTTCCCTCGCTTTTGTGGTCACCTAAGTCTCTTTCTTTTTTTTTCTTCTCCGCAAAGACTCACTTCATGCGCTTCCTTTTTCTTTTGCTTGCTTCTTCCGGTCGTACACAACCATGCCCGAAGTCTGTACTACATTTCATGCCACCTTCCTCTCCCGCACGCCTTGTGTCTCCTCCCCTTCCCATTCCTCTCTCACCCTCACCTGTTTTCTCTTGACTTGTGTAATCCTTGTTGCTCTTTCTCATCTTCCACCTCACCCTCCCTATTTACTTCTGCTCCACTTTTTTTTTCAATACTTACCTTTACTCCTCTCTTCTGTAAGCGCCGACCCCCTTTGCTTGCAGCTGTCGCACCGAGTGTGAAGCGGTGGGGCTGGGTCTTGACCTGCTGCGAGGGCAGCTGGCATGGTGTATCGTATCCGGGCAGGCGCCACCGCTTCGGCCGTCGGGTAGGACTCTGTGCGCTGCCCCGCTCGGAGCGCGGCGTGGCGCCGCCGAGGATGCGGGTGAGCGGCGGTGGCAGGCGCTAGTTTGCGAGGTTGCGTGCGGTGAATGTTTTTTATTTTACTTGGAGATGGTGAAGCTGCTTGAGGGCGTGAGTCCGTGTAGGGATGTGAACGGACAGTAGTTGTTGCACCGCATTGTAGAGTGTCAGCTCGGAGGACCACTCAGGCTATAGTAAAGAGACCACGGAGCTCCAATGAGAGCGGGGAGGGTGTGCCACGACAAAACTCCCCTCTAATGATCCAAGCACACATATGCACACCCACACAAGCTGAAGGACAAGCAGAGAGCGAGAGCGGTCAAAGGCGATAATGGAAGCGAGTGAGGAGATTTCTGGTGTTAGAGTGTTGCTGTGATGCTTTGTTGCCTTATGCGAGTGTGCGTTTGTCAGCGAAGGCGGTGCAGCTTTTCTCGCTCTACAGTTCTTATTGTTAATGGTGTGTGTTTTCTTCTCAGTGAGCCCGTGTGCTTTCGTTGTTTTTTTTTTGTTTGATCATAGAAGGAGACGTTGCCTATTTCTTTGTGCCTTTTGTTTATCTTCGTAGCCTTTCTTTCTGGCCTACTGTGTCTTTATGTGTTTCTTTTTTTTTCTTTTTTTATACTTGGCTGTGCGTGTACCGCTCTGTGTGCCATGTCTTCTATTAATTTTTTTTTGTTTGGGTATCTCTGGGAACCCGCTGTCCCTCTCTCCCTTCTTCTATACGCACATAATCAGTGGAATCGAAGATTCTCTGTTCGCCCTGCCAAGTCTCTTTTTCTCTCTTTGGTTATCTTTGCCTCTACGGATAGGCACACATGCGTGGATGGACTGTGCTGTGTCGAGCGTCTGGGTTCTCGTTCTTTGCTCTTTGTTCTTGTGTTGTCAAGTGTTTTTTTTTGTTGACTCTCGGCTCCTTTTTGTGTTGTGTTGTTGCGCGCCTCATCATGTTTTTCCATCGTTTCTCGTGTATATTCTGAGTGGAGGCAATCGTTGACGGCGGGGCTCTCCTCCTCATCGTCTGTCTCTCACTTGCATGTCATGCTGTGAACGTAGATTCCACCTCTTCCTACTTCAAGAACGAAAAGTACCGTTACGTCCACCTGACACGCTAACAGGTACCTAGTTACCTGATTGCCTCTTACCTGTGCCCCCCCCCCTCCTCGCTCTAGTTCTCTCCACACCTTTCAGTTTTTTATATTTAGTAGTTCATGATGGGGCCTGAAGAGTCCCTTATGGAGTCCGAAATAAGGCGAACTTCAAATGCAGAACTGTGATTTTTTTGGGGGACAGCAAGGATTGAGGTAAGCACCTGCTTGTGCGTTGACGTCGTTGTTGTGAGCAGAACATAATGGAAAAGAGAAGCGAAGAATGACGGTCGGCGATGCCGCAGCGACGGAGGAGGCTCCTCTGCGTTAGTTTTGTACGTATGGCTGCTTACTCTGGGTTGGCAATGGGAGTAGGGTAGTACTCAAGGCAGCAACTCCAGTTAGCGACACTTGAGAAAGGGAAACTGGGGGAGATGCAGCAAATCAGGGCTAACTGTCAATGCGAGGTGCACATCCGATGTGGGCGTCAATATGAGATCACGGATCTCTCTGTGAGTCGTCTTTCCTCTTCCCTTCCTCTCTCCTCAACCACCACTTCACACCCAAGCAACACACAGACGCTCTCATTCATGGGCATGACCGCCTCTCCCCACCATGCGTCGTCGCCCCTTCATATTTTTTTTCGGCAGATTTGCTTCGTTCCCCCTTGTATTGCCCTTACTCTCTATCGTCCTTCTTGTTTCCTCTCGCTCTCTGTCGGCCCTTGGTCCATGTGTATCTTTAAAAAACCCCCTTCCTACTCTTCTACTTCTTCGCTTCCCCCCAACCCTCGAACCGAACTGTCCACTGTTGCTTTCGTGTAGTGCTCCGCTAATTTCACTCGCGGCACGATCAAGCAACTCAACACGACGTGAACCAAGGCGTACGTTCAAGTACAAAGGAGGTTGAGGAAGAGAGACGCAGATAACGTCAACGATGCGCTGCAGTGCGGGTCCCTTCGCCCACTCTCGTGAACGTGACTCGAAAGACACTGGCGACTCAAACTGTAGCTTCCTCACACTGGTATGACAAGAAGATGAAGGTAAAGAAAGAGTTTAGTAGTTTGTGGAAGCGTGCGTTACGACGACAGCGAATAAAAAGCGTGAAGAGGGTGCACACTAGCGGAATACAAGGAGCAAGGAGAAAACGCGTCTGGCGTCTCTGTGCGATGGAGCGCCCACCAACGCGACAAGACGTGGCGCAAGGGAACTTCCGTTCAGTCCCTCGTCGCTTGCTCTGCAAATTGTGTTCTTTGCTCTCTACCCTCTTCCTCTGAACTATGCAATTCGTTTTTTTCTTTTCGTATCGGTGTCGCGGTAGGTGAGTTTCTGTCTTCCAAAGATTGCCAACACACCGTGGATGCGAATGCCCTTCTTTGTTTTCCTCACTCCTCGGTACTTATTCATGCAATTTTTCCTGTCTGTCTCTACGCTCTCCGGGCTCTTCACTTCGATATACTCCTTGTCTTCATCCAGCTTTGTGCCTCCTTCTTTGCTTGAATCCTTTGTTTTCCATTGGCTTTCGAGCGATTTTACGTCCAGCACTGCTCTGCCTCTTTTTCACCCAGTTCTCTCTCTTTCGCTCCTACGGCGCCTCTGTATAGTCAGATGTCGCGGGATTCGAGAACCGCTTCGCTTTTTTTTTTTTTGGCTCCTCCACTGCCTCTGTCGTGGCAAGAGGCAAGCAAGCAACTAGCCACCATATAGCAGATATCACCAGGCATTGGTTTCTTCCCTTGTTATCTCTTCTCTTTCCCCTTGTTTTGTTTCCCATCATCACCTCGTATCGGTATGTACGAGCATTAATATTCTCTTCCTTTTTTTTTTGGCGGTGGTGGTTGTTTGCCTTTTCTGTTTCTGTCTTTGCACGGACACGTAAAACGAATGTTTTTCTTGCTTGTATTGCTCCCTTTTCTTCCGCTACTTTCCGCTTTCTCTATTTAATATACGTGTGTATGCGTATGTATGTGTATATATGTATGTATATTTATATATGTATATAAATATGTATATGTTTGTATATTTTTCCCGCCGTCCTCCTTCTTTCGCCTATCGAATCGCGTGTATTTTTTCCGTGTGTTTTCTTTTTTGTTTCTTTTGGTTGTTGTGCGTGTTGTTCCTTTCCATGCACATTTGATCCTCATCCTCGTCCCTCTTCCTCTCTTTCTTTTTTGCGTTTGTTTGAGGCGGACACGTGTTGTATGGGGTGACGTACCCCCCCCTATCGAAGTGAACGTGTACTGGAGTGGTTGTGCTCCCCCTCTCTCTGTTTTTTCTGTGGTGTTTGTTTCTCTCTTCTTTTCTTTCGACTTGTGGTGTCACGCGGACTTGTGGGTTTTGAAGAGAAGCATCGTCAGCAACGGAGCTCAAGAAAGAGAAGAAAAGAGAAACTGCGGTAGGACGCTAGAACAGTCATACCCACAACCAATGAAAAGATAAAAGTGTAGAGAGATTTCACACACCAGTGCTGCTGCCCTTTTCTTTCCCCTTCATTTGCAATATCATCTTTGCATCATCTTCGCTCCTTCATTCGCTACTACTGTAGGTCTGCGTGCCACTATACAGTACTCAAGCATCTTACCTGCATATAGTGGCAGTGTGGCATCGCATTCCTTGGGCAAGGAAAAGCACACTGATGATTAGTGGGGAGGGAGTCTACTCTTGAATATTGTCCAGGACTTTGGGCAGATCTGCTCAACCTCACATGTTCTTTGCTCTTTACCACATCAATGTACTCTTCTCTCCTTTTGCTTTGCCTAAAAGGGGTGAACGTTTTCTTCTCCTCGCAGCGTTAGCCGAATAATAATAATAAAGCAAATAATTACCGAAGCGGAAAGGGAGCCGAGTGGACTTTGCGAACAGAGTGGTAGTCTTCTTTCCTGCCTGCCTGCCGTGTCAGTTGTGGGCGAGTGTGTTTGACTCGTACCATCATCACGTGACTTGATGTAGCACGCTTACTTATTCCCGCTGCAGAGGCTCAGTCCCTTTTCTTCACCTCTGTGTTCCCCTGCCATTTACCTTCCTCCGCTCGTTGTTCTCCTTGTTTGTGTTGGTGTCTTTCGGCGTGGCCTGTGCTGTTCAATGCGCGTGTGCGCCTTCGACTGTATAGCTGCTGTGTCAAATGAAGATGGGCACCTTTATCGTCATTATCGGATGGAGGCCTTCTTTCTTTCTCTCTCTCTATACCCGTCTTTTGAGCTCCTCCTCCTCCTCCTCCCCCTCTCCTTCCCCCTCCGCCCTTTTCTTTTTTACGTGCCTCTTCCTCCCTCTTTCTGCGCGTGTTTGTGGGATTTTCTTTCGTTCCCAGATTTTCGTTGTGTGCGCCTTCCCTCTGATAGTGTAATTCGTTTCCTTATTTCGTTCGTGTTGTTCTCTCTCTCTGGAGTGTTGGTGATGTAGGATGTACTGGTCTGTCTGTGTCTGTGTGTGTCTCTCTCTGTGTGTATGCGCGAGGGAAGGTGTGTCTCCTCACGCAGTGTATGGTCACTCGGAAGTCTTTTTTTTCCCTCTCCGTTTTCCTTCGATCGTGTTTAGGCCTAAAAGCGCCTTGTTATGATCGCCGTGGACCCTCTTTCCGTGTGGGTGTTGTGCGGTGCTCTTCCTCACCCCTTTCGGCTCCTTTGTTCTCTCTTTGGCTTCTCCTCCTGTTCTCTCTCCACCCCCTTTGTGTGTCGGTGGGATTCCCTCATCTCTTATCGCTTTCGCTCCACCCGCCTCCTACGCTGGGCCTGATGTAGGCGTGCCCCATGACACGAGACCGAAGACGGGGGAGCCATGCAAGCAAACTGCTAGACAGCGAGAAGTCCATCAGGCTTCTCATTCACGGGCCATTTTCACCGTCGTTCCTACGTAATGAACTACGCACAAACACGCGACGTCTGTGTCCGTGACTGGGGCTCTCTCGCTCTTCCTCGTTCGTCGGCTGTAGCGATGCGCCTTTGCCACTCCCAACCCTCCTCCTCCGGCAGCTCCTTTCCTCTGTGTGTGTGTGTGTGTGCGTGTATGTTCTCGGTTCCGCCTTCACCGCAGCTCCATGCCATGTTTGGACTTGAGGCTATTCTAGTCCCGAGTGCCCGCGCTGAACAGACTCTCCTCTGTCGCTTTTTTTTTTGCTTCTCTGCGTGTGTGTACTGCACGTACTGGGTACAGTAATCGGGTGAGCCTTCCTTCTCCCCAGCTCGCATCGCGGGAAGGGTGAGGCAGCACCGCGGATGCAGAGAGGGGTGTTGTGGACACTATGTCCTCCCAATAGTCTATTTTTTCTCCGTTGTCTCCTTTTCTTCTTCCTTTTTCTGCCCCCGCTTTCGTGCTTTAGGGTGTGCCCACTTCATCGACATCCCCACTTTTCCAATCTAAGAACTCTGCAAGAGTTGACCTTTGCGGCACGCCACCCAACCACTAAAAAGGTACCCCTCACTCTTCCCGCTCCTGGTGACCATAGATCGGTTCCACCTATCCATAGAGCAAGATGTCTGCTGTAAGCAACCTGGAGGGGGTCACGTACGAAGCCACGCTCGGAACGACACTGGACCCGGAAGAGGACGAGGAGGAATTGGCTTCCTACCTTGTGCCGCGCTTGGCTACGTATGCGCCGTCGGCCTCGCTGTTTTCTTCATCACTGTCGTCGCACGGCGGCGAAGACGATGGTACCGCAGAAGAGGACCATGCTGTGTTCCTACCAGGGCAGAGTGGCGGCAACGGAAGTCAGGCTCGCGACAGCGGCGAGCGATTGGCTGCACACGCCCTCAAGGACGACACAGCTGAAGGTGTTGTGCTGCGTGCGAGTCACGATCTACTTGCGCATTCCTCTGCCTCTATAGATGAAGAGGTGCAGGCAAATGCTGGTACCACTGTAGACCCATTTATTACGGATATGGATGCCGAGGATGTCGATGATGGGTACGAGGAGGACGAGCAAGACTTTGACGAGGAAGGCAAGGAAGGGGCTGAGTGCACCGATGCACCGACACAGTCACGTTCAGGCAAACACCACAGCGACGCCAGTAACGTTCCCAACTATGTGAACGCGTTTGCGCACAATCGTGTGAAGGAGTTGCTCAAGTTCGAGGGCAGCTCCTCTATCATCTCAAAGGATGCTATATCGGCCGCGTGTGAAGCGGTGTCACTCTTGACGCATGATCTCGTGGTTATGGCTGCGAGAGAAGCAACAAGGCGGCATCGCAAGACCGTTACTTACGACGATATCGCCCGCGTGGTGCAGTTGCTTGACCGTTTTTCGTTCTTAGCTGAGGTGGTGCCGCCTGTGGCGGCCTCCTCCTCCAGCGCGCTCGCAGCCGGAAGGTCGATCGTCGTTGGTAGCAGCGTACACTCGGCCGCGACTCCGCGCAAGAGTAGCGACACAAAGCGACACAGAGAACCATTCGTGCATCGCCGATCCGCACACGGACGCCCCGGAGGAAATGCGCTGCAGAGCCACGGCGAGGCACCGCCGGTGGCGACGCAGTCCAAGACAGCGCAGTCGCGTGCTCTCGATGGGGCTGCGCAGCGACGAGCTCTTTATCCGCAGGCTGGGGCTGGCTTGCGCCAGGAAACCCTGCGTTTTTGAACAGGGCGCAGAGGAGTGCCAATAAAAGAGCGGGGGAGCCGTTTACTGGCGCTACTTCCCTCTCCCACACTCCTCGAGTAAAGAAGTCCAGGTCCGGTGTGTAGGGAGATGCAGACAGACATAGCCGCATAGAATACCTGTTACTAGGACGTTGCTTTTTTTTTTGGAAACACTGCTCGGCTGTGGCGCCTCCTCCCTTTCCCACCTCTTTTTCGCGCATTACAGAACCGTTCTCGCTTTTGCCCACTCGTCATTGTGACGCAATATCTTGCGTTTGCATACCTTTTGACTGCTACGGAGGGTGCGTAGTGGATTTCGTTGAGAGCTGAAAAGAGAGTAACAGAGAGACACTTAAGGTGCAACAAAGCTACAACTGGAAGCGAACAGAAAAATCAAAAAATAGCCGTTCTTTGTTGTCTGCAGCAGCAGCAGCTGCTAGAAAAGACGTGCGCGTTCACTTGTACGCGGCAGACGAGTAATCATCTTATTCTGTCCCATGCGGATGCGAGCGAGATACATGCTCGGATAGACTAGGGGTGCTTGCACTGCGTTTGCGGATAGCATGAGAAGGGTAGGTGGACATGCGACTGGGCTTTCATGGCTTGCGAGCAGTGTGAGTCTTCTCCTACTGCACGTTGTCTGATTTTTCTTTCCTCCCTGCTGGATTTCACCCTCTTTTTTTCTTTTTGCCTCTTACTCTGTACGTCGTCGCCCTCTTCATTTGGCACACTCACATAAACAATACGAACAACCGCGCGCGGCTTGAGTTCAATGTGCACCACCACCCTCTCCTGTATGTGCTCTGTGCCCTACCCCTGCTACAATTCTTCCCACTCGGTGCCTTTTTTTCCGCTCACTGCACGACGACGCCAGTAACCACGAGATCCGTTACACTGCTGCCTCTCCTGCCTTTCCTGCCTTTTTCATTTTTGTGTGTCGTATTCCTCTCCCTCACCTCGCGTTGGTTGGAAGGGTAGGGCTCTCTTCTCATCTCGTGCACTCGCTTTCCCTCTTGAACCTCTCTTTCTTTTTTTTTTTCTTTTTTGTTTTTCCACCTCGCTCTCTTTCTGCTCTTCGTGCGCGCGCTGATTGGCGAGTTTACTGGGCACGCAGGGAAAGCGCGTCATACAACGAAGCCAAGCGAACTGACCCAACAAACAACAGAAAGCTCACCAGTGCGTGTGCGTGTGCGTGTGCGTGGGTGCGCTTCGACAAGGTTTGCAGCAGAGAAAGAAACACAAAGGTCTCTGCCACATCCCTTCATTTTGTTCGGACAGTGTTTTTTTTTGTTTTGTTTTGGAGTGTGTATTTTCGCCGATTTCTGCGCTCGGGATAAACATAGATTCAAGGCAGAAGGAAACACTCCCAAAGCGTACGCAAATACCATCAGCGTCATCCACATCCACCGAGAAGACGCCCACGTACAGGCGCGCTCGCGCTGACGCTGTCAGAGACTCGCCCACGCGCATACACCCCAGAGCACCGCTCTAGCCACTAGCACTGGGTCTGATTTTGTTCGTGCTGTTTCTTTATATAGTATTATTATTATTATTATTACCTCCGCCTGCTACCTATTTTCCGTTTCTTCCTCCTTTTTTTTTGTGGTTGGTTGTTGGTTGTGGCTTCTCTGTGCGAGCTGCAGAGGGACACGCTTGTTTGTATGTTCATTCTGCCTGTATCTAAGTGTTGCAGCGGACACCGGCACGCAGTTTCTCTCCTGCAGTTTGTCTGATGAAACACTGAAAAAGAAACGACGCCTTGAGGAAATCACGCTCAAACTTAGCCGCTTACGCCATTTTCTGAAGGGTGTACATTCTCGAAAAGGAACAACCCAAACTTATATACCCTGCTTGTCTTGCGTGTCTACGCAATCATATACGCATTTCCTCCTCACTGGATTGTTTCTTTCCGTGTCATTGTTGTTCGACGTCATTCCCCAGCTCTTTTGCCATCCTCGTGTGTTGCACGTTTGCTTTTTCAACTTGGCTTTAGCGCGCTCTTTTTACCAGCTGTTTTGTCCTTCCTTTGCTTTCGTTAAACTACGAATCATGCCTACAGTTGCCGCGTCTCGCAGCGACGCACTGGCGCCAGTGCACGAGATGACCATGGAGCGGCTGCGACGCGAGTACGTGTCTCTCAAGAGTACCAGCTACTCTTTGACAGTGGAGGAGTCACATCTTATGTGCAAGATCGAGACGCTGCGCGAGGAGTCCGTCCGGGCAGCGCTGAACGCTGAGATGATGGAGGAGCAGGTTTCGAACCAGCTGTTCCGCCGTCTCGATGGTGCAGAAAAGGAGGTACAGCACTATCAGAGTTTGTTGAAGGAAGAGGAGAGCGAGACCGAGTCGCTGAGCAAGCGGATCAAGGAGATGCGCAGCCAACAGACAGAGGTCGAGAATATGTTGGAGGAGCGCCAAGAGTACCTCTTAATGAACCTGCAGCGCAAGCTCCTCGACATGGCGCGCAAGAAGACGGAGGTGGAGCAGGAGCTCATGGCGGAGCGGCAGAAGTACTTGGATGTGCTTGTTACACGCCTCAACATGCTGCGCGGCCGTGGGCCGGGTTCTAGCACTGAGTCCTCTGTGACAACCCATTCGCATCTGAGCCCGTCTGAAGCGAATGTTGCTTCAGTGGAGAAGCATGTTGATGTGACGCTACCGACTACAACAGCATCCCACACCCCCACACTACCACTGAGGGTGGGAACCTCTCTTGGTGACGGCAATAGCATGCCGTCAGCCGAGAAGCCTCTGCAAGAGGATGCCTGCCCCGGCACCACCCTACCGCTCCCCCTTGTCCTCACGCCTTCGCTCACTGCTCAGAAGAGGCCCAACGATGGTTTCAGTGAGAGTACGTTGCTCAGCAACGCAAACGTTCCCAGTGGACGCTTCAGCATGTCAACGACGCCCCGCTCTGCCGACCTGACGCCGCGCTCTTCACACTCCTCCGAGGCCCACCACGCGGTGGTGGCGCTCGAGCGGAAGCTCAACCAGCTGCTGCTGGACCAGGCCGTCGCTATGCAGCGGACCTCCGCAACGGAGAAGCAGTGTGCCGAACTGACAGCGAAGCTGCATGCGGTGCAAGAAGCGACTTTCCTCGACCGCGCTCGTGCCGCAAAGATGAAGGAGGAGCTGGAGAAGGCCCGCGCTCGCCTCTCGGAGATGAAGGCCACCGACAGCTGTGGCACCCCGTTCTCATCTATCGACGACGGCTTTGCAACGAGTAGCTCGAGTGTATCCTTTGAAAACTCCAGCTTTGTCGCGTTAAGCAATCTCTCGCTGCGGGAACGCACCCGCGAGTTGCTCTCGTCGGTGCCACCACCCAATATGAACTAGAGGCATTGTTGAAACGAAGAAGATGAGTCGGCCGGGAAAGGGGAAAGTGTATGCCAGCTGTTCCTGGTGATGGAACCCTTTGTGGGGAAGAAGGTCAGAGGGGCGGGTACAGCTGATGGCCTGCGTGCGACACCCCCGTGTGTGTGAGTGGCAGTATTCATCGTTTTCTTCACTTCTTCGTTGCGGTACACACACCCACATACACACACACACGCAGTCCAGAACGGGCGTGAACGTCTTCCCGCCCGCCTTTTCCCTCAGCATCATCTCAGCCGCCGGTACTCACGCCGTCGCTGCCGACTCCGTCACTGTTATTGTTGCGACCATGTCTTTTTTTCTCGTACCTTGTTGACGTAGGGTCACCTCAGTGCGGGGCATCGAAGGTCCCATGTCCACTCGGCGTGGCTAGGTCGAGCAGACCCTCTCTCCCTGCCGATGTTGAGCGATCTCTGATGGTGACAGGGCCATAGGCCCCTACGACGTAAGGAGGTCAGGGTGATGTATCGCTACGGCTGTCGGAGCGACGTGCAGCAGAGAACCCGTCTGTACCGCCCGCATAATAGGCGGGATGTCAACGTGACTCGAAGCTATCTTAGCAGGCCTTCGCTGCCTACTGAGGGGGGGGACCCTGAGCCACTCTGTGGGGGATGCACCATGTGGCAGCCGGTATCCTGGGAGCGACTGCGAGGCGGCCTGGGAGACGGGTGGGGCGGGCAGAGCTTGAGACAGGGGCTATGGGCTCCGATGACTGAGTCGGCGCACTGCTGTAGCGCATGTGGCTGCGGCTGCTTTGCACTATGCGATGGCCCTGCCACTGAGCCGGGGCAGAGTGAAGCTGATCTCGTGTGATATTGCAGAATGGATGTGCTGAATGGGAGTGAAAAAACGTTGTGCGTGGGCTCTCGTGGTCTGAAAGGTGTGCACGGTGCCTTCTTCGCGTGGTGGTTGGCATGCCGACGTCGCTCTTTCCTATTTTCCATTATGTTTCACGGCTTGTGTAGAGGTCGTGGTGTGGCTGTTTTATGTTTGCCCTTATTTTTGACGTAACGTGCGGGTCTTGCATATCGTCTTGCCTTTTGTCTGCTTTTGTGTGGCATGTCGTGGAGGGCGATGTCTAGGCGCCACCGTCTCAGCTACTCACGCTTTGTCTGTGCTACATCCTGCGGTTTGCTCTTCTCCCCACATCTCTGTCTGTCTGTGCGTGTGTGTGTGCACTTTTGCGCGCCGGCGTGCAACAGTGATGTGTCGAACGTGGCCATTTTCTGTTTGCTTCTATTTTGGCCTGTAGGCACATCCTACGCTCTCTCTATTTTTTTTTTCGCTTTTCCTCTTCTGGACCATCAAATTGTCATAGGCGGCATTATGTTTTGTGTGCCCGTGCACCGGACGTGTCTTTTGATGAGTTTACTGTTTTCTTCACTCTTTTGCTATATATATATATAGCTGTTGTTGTGATGAGTCGCACCTTCCTCTCCCAGTGAGTGCGTATACGTCCTTCTCTGTGTGTGAGGTGCACGACTTTGACTTCTATACGCTCCATCGTGCCATCTGCTGTTGCGGTTCAGTGCCTCTCCACCCCTCCTCCTCCTCTAAGGAGAGCACAGCAGAGCCGTAATACTAAGACGAAAAATAAGTAAACAATCAAAGAGATGCAAAACGACAGAGTGTGCAGGTCGCTTGTTCGTTTCAGAAGAGACGATGCTGACTTCCCCCCTTTCCCTCTCTTCTGCTCCCAATATGACCGCATGATGGGTGGTTTGGGTCACACTTTCACACTCTCTGCGTCTTGACGTTTCAGATCACCCTCGACTGGGTGCTAAGCATGTCCTCTCTTACCGTACTCCTTCATCCATAAAGTTCTCGTCTCTATATTTTTTCCCCTTGGCTTCACTGAACGCGTCTTTTCCGTTGCATAATTCTGTTTTTTTTTTTTAGCCTTTTCGCAAGATGCAATGGGTAGTGAAACGATCAATAGTATCTCACACCCATCATCCCTGTCAGAGACGCAGCTGAACGTCATCCGCGATGCTTTCCTGCCCCAAGTTACCTGCAGAACGCTCTGAGGGGCAGATTCACTACAGTCTGCGCTGCTCGCTGCTACGAGAGGAGCGGTGTCAGCGCGACTCACTGTTCTCGCAGGCAAAGGAGGAGCACAGACAGCTCTGCGCTGTGTGCGCTGAAGAGTCGAAGACGGAGTGGGTGCGAGAGGATGCAAGAAGAGCGGCCAATATAAGTCCACCAGAACCGTGTCCTTCGCGATATGCGTACAAGTACAAGGCAGGAACAACGGTGTCCGTGCTGCCTGTAGGCCAATTAACAGCGGTCCTGAATCAGAGGCCCAGTGCCACAGTCGACCCCGGCAACGCTGAAGAGAATTTGCTGGAGCCCTGGGAGTCAGAAAACCGCGTTGACTTGCAGGAATGGGAGCTAGGCGAGCGACAGGAGATGCTTCACGCATTTCAGACCATCTTGGTGGCACAGCACGAGCATGAGCTTGCCCTACGGGAGGCTGCGTGCAAGCTGGTGATGGGCGGTGCGACAGCGCTTGACTGGACGTCCTACCCACACTACGCTGAGCCGGGGCTGCACCCATAACCTCCTCAAACCTGCGTTATCCGTAGGAATGCGGAGGGAAGAAAAGAGACTTCCGTGAGGTATGAGAAGGTGGCGAGATGTAGGTCTCGCCACTACCTACGGGGTACGTGCATATGTGCGTTTCTTTCTCCTTCACTGGCATGCACTCGTATACTTCTCCCCTCCTCCCTTTTCTTGTGTGCTGTTGGAGCTTGTTGGGTCGTCTTTGCCTCCTTTTCCCCACTTCCATGTGTGTGTGTGTATTCTGCCTTGGTGTGGGCAGCTGCTCAACGTGTAGATCCTTTGTGAACTCCATGTTGCGGCTGCGGAAGATGACTGATGTACAGCATCACCAAAGAGCGATGTAGAGACGCACATGACGCCAAAATGCAGAGTTAACGAGAGCGACGAGAATGTTGGTATTCACCTTGACCCCTGCCTCTTTCCCAAGCGGTTGCTCCCTCGTTGAATACCGCTTGCTACGTGTTGTCGCATAGTGGCGGGCTATTGCCGTGTTGTCACGCAAAGGTGCGAGCCACAGGAGGTTGCGGTCAAGCGCGAACAGTCAAGGGAAAGAGAGGCTTATTCTCCTGTGCTGCTCTGATCGCGAGCGGGGTCCTACGTCTGGGTTTTTTTTCTCTTCTCTAAGTACTCTTTCCACCCACCCGTGTAACCCGCCCTGAGGGCACGCTTTTCGTTAAAGCACTGCTATCTTGCAAACACTTCTTTCCCACTGTTGTGTCGTCGTGTTGTTTGGTTGTCATTCAAATGGCCTCGTTCCCTCGCCTTGTCATCGCCGAGCGATGGGGGCGACTCAAAAAAAAAGAAAGCAAACCCAATACGACTAGCGGAGGTCGACACACATTCTTATCGCGCTTCTTCTCTCTCAGCTTTACTTTAGCGCTGCTCTCGCCCTGTGTTCGCCCTAGTTAAGGGACGAGGTGTGCCAGAACGAAAAGCAAGGCGCTTTCATCCACATCAGCGTCTCCCCCCCTCCCCCTCTCCACACACGCATATCTATACACATTCTAGAGAGAAGCACATGGGGTACTTCTAGTGATTGGGACGAATGCATGCCAAAGGTGCAGCGAGGCTGCGACAACACCTCGCTGCGAGGCAGCGGATGTGCTTATTGAGCACGTGGCCGGTGTGGTGGGTGGCGGCGAAGTTGACGAGGGGTGAGAGCGAGGCAATGGGCTGGCGGGCGACCCTGCAGATGGATGTGGAGATCATTGTGGAGAAGCTTGTTGGGCCTGCTTCTCAGATAATGGCACGCAGAGTCGGACGGGCTGTGATCGATGCGCCTGCTTCAGCAGCGACGTCGCTGCCTGTTGCACCCGGGCGTGAGTTTACAGTGCGCCGTTGCTCTCTGTCGGTACCTGGATCTTTACAGTCGCCACCACCACTGCGGGTGACTTCGTTGCCATTGTGTGGTCGAGCTTTCTGCGCGAGCACTTGTACAATTCCATCAGCAGCGCCACGTCTGGCAACCACCTCGTCTCTTGCGCTTGTTCATCAACTCTCGTTCTTCTCTACGTCCCTCTCCCGTTGCCCTTTCCTCTTTCTGGCATTGCCGCACGCCCTGGTGCGTCACCGCCGGGCCCTGCCGCCTCACGAGCACCGATCACTGTGTCTGCTCTTGCACACGTCTTACAGAGCCATAGTCATTCACCACCAGTCCGTGTTACTATTTAAGACCTCGGATTCGCAAGGCCCACCGAGAAAAACAGAAGGGGAGATGGAGGACGAACAGCAACGTGCCGCTGTCATCGCACAGCTCAAGACGGTTGTTGGCCTTGACGACAAGGGCGCCAAGGACTTGTCCAGCAAACCGGCGCGCGTTGCCGATGTGCTCGCCTTCTTTGCGCAGTACAACATCAATGAGGCCTCTCCTCGTGACCAGAAGGTCATGCTCTTCAACGTGTGGACGAAGGTGAAGAAGCTTGTGCACCGCAAACCCATTGCCAGTTTCATCCTCGACGGGCAGCTCGACAGCACGCAAAAGGTCGACGCTGCCATCAAGTTTGTGAACGCGACCGAGTGTGAGGGGGTCGACACGGCGGCCATGCTGGCGGAGTGCGGCGTCGGCGTGACGGTGTCGCCGGAGGACGTGGAGAAGGCCGTTGCCGAGGTCCTCGCCACCGAGGATGCGAGCGCCGTCAAGGCAAAGTGGGACAAAAATCCAAACATGATGCTGGGACAGATGCGCCGTGTGGCGGCCCTGCGTTGGGCCGACGTCGAACACGTGCGCGCGGCGCTCGAAAAGCAGGTGCCGGTGCTGATCAAGGACATTGTGGTTGCGGCGAAGCCCACTGTAGCGTTGCCACAGGCCGCGAAAGAGGAGACCGCCGCTGGACCGAGGAAGGGAGTTGAGGTGTGCCAGCAGAACTCGAACTTTAGGGCTGTTTCGCAGGGACTGCCACGCACCGCGATTGGCGAGTTGCCGTCGCAAAAGGAGAGTGCCTGTGTCTACGTTGTTGGTTGGGCTCACCGCGTGCGCCATCAGTCTCGCATGTCCTTTGTAGTGCTGCGCGATGGCTCGGGCTTCATCCAGTGCGTGTTCGACGGCTCTACGGAACCCTTCCACCGCGAGTCGTGCATCGCCATTCGCGGCACGCTGCGCTACGAGCCAAAGGCGAAGTCGGAGCTGCAGCCGCCGATGGAACTGCACGTGCACGAGTACGCTATCGTTGGCAACTCTGACGGTACGATTGAGACGATCATCACAGCTGAAAGCTCCGTTGATAAACTGTACGACCAGCGCCATATTGTGGCTCGCGGCACCGTGGCGTCATCTGTGCTCAAGGTCCGTCACGAGCTGCTGCGCGCCTTCCGCGAGTACTTCTGGTCGCGCCGTTACTACGAGGTGACGCCGCCAACGCTGGTGCAGACGCAGGTGGAGGGCGGGTCGACGCTGTTTGACGTCCTCTATTACGGTGAGAGCGCCTATCTAACGCAGTCTTCACAACTCTACCTCGAAACTGTGACGGCATCACTGGGCAGTGTGTACTGTTGCCTGCCGAGCTACCGCGCCGAGAAATCCAAGACGAAGCGCCACCTCAGCGAGTTCACGCACTTGGAGATCGAGTATGACGTTTGCTCCTTTGAGGATCTTTTGAACCACCTGGAGGACATGATCTGCACCGTCATCCACACCGTCATTGAGCGCGCCGGCAACATGGTGGCCATGCTGAACCCCACCCAACTCATCAACTCCAACGGAGATGTTCGGGACTCCACCAATTACAAATTTACGCCGAAGCGCCCCTTCCGCCGCCTCCGCTATGCCGACGCGATCCAGTTCTGCAACGAGAACGGCATTTTGAACACCGAGACTGGCAAGCCCTTCGAGTTCGGCGACGACATCACCGATCAGCCGGAGCGCGCCATGGTGGCCCAGATGGGCGAGTTTGTGTTTATGACGCACTTCCCTGCCCAGATGAAGTCTTTCTACATGCAGCGCGACCCTGCCGATACGACGCTGACGGAGTCAGTCGACGTCCTAGTGCCAGGCATTGGCGAGGTGGTTGGTGGCTCGATGCGTATGTACAAGTACGATGAGCTGCTCGATGCGTACAAGCGCGAGGGCCTCGATGCGTCCACGTACTACTGGTACACAGACCAGCGCCGCTACGGCGGTGCTCCACACGGCGGCTTTGGACTCGGTGTCGAGCGTCTGCTAGTGTGGATGCTGAACCTGGATAACGTGAAGGACGCATGTATGTACCCCCGTTACATGGGCCGCTGCAAGCCGTAGCGTGAGAAGGGCATAATCATCGCTTCGCGCGCGAGATACCCGTTAGTCAGACGAAGTCGGCTTTCAATACGACTTTTACCGATAGGCGGTGGTTGCGCGCTGGCTAATTAAGGTGTGAGACACGTGCGAACCCCCCAAAGCGTAGGGGGCAGATGGTGGATTTCTGCTAACCCCCCCCTCCCACACACACCCACACAGAAAAGCGAGCGGCATGCCGCTTTGCTTTACAGCAATAAGAAACGATCTGGTGAAGCGGTGTATCGCCTCACATTTTTTTTTTTAAGGTCTCCTTTCGCTTCGTTGTGTTGGGGCCGGTGTAGCACTGTTACTCTTCTCTTTCGTCTCTGTGTTGTGAGCTCAGTAGCATTAAGTGATGGGGGCCGCAGGCTGCAGTAACAGCATCCAAGAAAGGAAATGTCCCAATGCTCAGAAGGAGAAAAGTGAGGGGAGAGGGGTAGAGAAGCCATGATGCAGCACTCGCACGCGGTGTCGTCAGTTGTTGTTGCGTATCTGTGTGTTGTTGTTTTCTTCTTGTTTGTGCACTCGCAAGCACGCACCTCCACAGAGCAGGAACGTGAGCATCAAACATGTACATCTCTAGTGTAGCGCGACATGAAAGGATAAGCGCAACAGAGAACGTATAGGCGAATGTAGCTAAATGCGCTTTTATCTCCTTCGTTCTTTCTTCAAGATCTGTTAGCTTCTGCATGTGTGTGTGTGTGTATGACTGTGCCTCTCTCGTTTCTTTGCGTCTCATTCATTCCCTTGCGCTTGGTTACCTCTTTTTTATCTGCGGGGACTCGTGTAGCGTGGCCTCTTGTCAGCAAACAAGAGAACAGAACTCCAGGCCCATATGCACAGACACGCACCTGCTGTGCCGGCATGATTCCAGGAGGAGGGGGGAATGAAATAATGCAGTGCTCGCAAAGAAATCAAGGCCAAAAAAGTACCACAGGAAGATAAGAGAGGGATTGCATGAATGTCGTGACCGCGTAACACGGAAGTCGGACTTGAATCATTGCACGTTTTGTGGGGTGATGGGTGGGTCTCTGCATCCACGCTGCGCTAGGACTTGGCGTGCATGTGTGTTTCTTGGAAAGCCTCGTGAGCGCACTAAAGGAGAAGACCACGAGCGTCGTTGCGGTGCGGTCGTTGGCGATGTAGCATGTGTGGTGCTATATGGGGAGGCCTTAGCACTGCACTGCCTTCATGGACGGTATTTGTGCCATTTTGTTTTCTGTGTGCTGTGGCACTCCCCACATGCTCTGGTACGCATTTGGGGGGCCTTTGTTTGCTCCCTTTTTTTCTTAGTGCGGCAATGCTCATCGCTCCTTCTGCGCTCCGTCTTCTCCTAACGTTGTCTGTAGGGTCGCGTACTCGCTCATATATCTCCTTCGATAGCTGACGTCAAGTCATTTCAACACCGACCCACAAGCATGAGTAGAGAACCGAGATAAAATCAAGCAAGTGGTAGGTGTGCAGCGTGTAGAAAGACTAGATCCAACAGCAGAAGACAAGGAAGCACTCTTCAACGCTCACTTTTTTTTTGAGTTTTCATGCGCGTATCTCCGTCGTGGTGCGAAGAAGAGGCAGCAAAAGATAAGCGCGCACATACACACACACACAAGCACCGGAAGGGTAGCTACAACAACCGGGCGAGTACTCATCGCCAGCGCAATGATTCACTTCATCCTCCTGCAGAACCGCATGGGCAACACCCGGCTCGCCAAGTTTTACATTCCAGTCGATGATGCCGGCCAGGCGCAGATCAAACGTCAGGTCAACGCTATCGTGAACGCACGCGATGCACGTGCGACAAACTTTGTTTCGTACAAGGATATCAAGCTTGTCTATCGCCGCTATGCCGGGCTCTTCTTCATCCTCGGCATCGATCAGGAGGACAACGACTTGATGTACGTCGAGCTGATTCACCTGCTTGTGGAAGTACTGGACATGTTCTTCAAGGATGTGTGCGAGCTGGACTTGATCTTTAACTTCCACAAGGTGTACATGATCATCGATGAAATGGTTATGGGCGGTGAGATTCAGGAGGTGTCGCGGCCAGTCATTTTAAACCGACTACAGGAGCTCGAGATCTCGAGTAAGTAGGTGACACAGTAGGAAGGAAGATGAGGAAAAGAGGGGAAACCAGTGAGCCATCCGCTGCCTCTGCAGCGCTGTGCGATCGACGGCGTATAGCGCTTGGGCTCATTTGTAATCGTGCCAGGTACAACGAAGCAGCAACGTCACCGACTCACCCGCGTGTATTCGACAGCCGCGACTTCCCTGCCCCCCTCCCTCCCCCATTGTCTTTGCTCTCTTTCCCTGTTATGCTGCCTGTGTGTACGATTTGAGGCTGCGGTGCTATGTCCATGTTGCAAGAAGAGTTGTCGTGACAGGTGGTAGTGGAGGGCATAAACGAACAGTGAGTGATGAGGATGATAAATCACAATACACGCGCATAAACACAAGCAGAAGCGTCTGCGTGGGTGCCTTGCTACTCTCTTTGCCTCTCAATGCACATCTTTGTGAGCTACCCGCCGCATTTCAGAAGTGCGTTTTTTTTCTGTTGTTTTTTTGTTAGCTCTTTTGTTTGCACTTGACCCCCGCTCCTCTCCCATTCTCGGGCTGCACTCGTGCCTTGACGCGATGGGTCACCGTACTCGTTGACCTTCGCGCTCTTTGGATCGAGGCAAAGTAGTGAAAGTTGAAAACAACAACAAGGGCTGCTGCGCTGCCCCGTGTGTTTGTGCACTGCCCACTGGAGTCTCTTTTCCGAGCGAAAAATAGAAACGAAGAACACCGGATGACCTCTACTAGGCAGAGAAGTGGCAAGCCTCTCACCAATGATGACATCCGGTGGCTATGCTCTGGGCTGGCCGTAGATTCCGGAGTTCCTCCCTTTTATTCGACAGCGGCGGCACCAGGCGTCATTCCTTTCTCCCCCTCTCTTTTTTTTCCCTGTCCTGCTGTTTCTTTGTTTCTTGTCATTATTGTTCTCCCTTTGACCTCACCGTCACTGTTACATCATCGACCAACAAAAGTAGCTCTACCACGCGCTGGAGCCTCCTCCCCCTCTCTCAAGCGGCGCTCTGTAGCGGAGCAAGGCAGTGTATCGCCCAGACCGAACAACAAAAGGAAAAACACCACCAACAGGTGCCCCTGCACACGTACACGCTGTCTCACCTGTGAACGAAAAAAAGTACCGCACCACGCATTTACTCCCACCGAACCCGCAGGAGGCGAAATCAAAACATGGCGGCGATGGACTACCTTTTTTACGCAGGACTGCTCCTCCTCACCCATGCAGTGTACATGGCCTACTCCATCCGCGAGCAGCTACAGGTGGCCCAGCACAGTCGCAGCTACATCCCTGCAACCAACCTCGAGGGCCACAGTGTGTTTCCCACAGCAATGATGGTGCCCATCACGATAGAAGTGCTTGCGGGCATGCTGCTGGGCATTGCTGGCTTCGCGCACCGCCACAAGATGCAGGACGCGCGACTGTGCGATGTCACCAAGTACCTTCGCTACGACAATCAGATGAACTCGGGCGTAGGCTTCATTCACTTCAATCACCGTGGCACTGTTGCTTGCAGGAAGGATGAGCTACAGGACGACTCCAAGTCGCTCTTGCAGAAGAAGAAGGATTGAATTTCCTGCTTGTCAGCTCTACCCGCATGCCGACAGCGCGGCTGCCTCACACTGTCCTTATTTCCACTATTTTGTTGTGTTTGGGAACTGAGCAGGGCTTGTGTTTGCTGGTGGTGGTCGGCGGAACATCTATATTGAATTTCCATGCGTCTTGCATCATTCCAGGCGATGCCGATGCCGCTGGTGCGTTATTGTAGAGAAGTGTTCTGCGGTTCCGTCTCTGTTTCTTTTTTCTCCCCTCGGTCTCGCGGGAAGTCGGTGCGCTGGCACAGGTGCGCATGTGTGTTTGTGGGCGAGGTGCTGTACCTTGTATGCTGCAGTGTTTTGCGGTAAGGATGAGGCCGGTAAAGATTCGCTTCAGAAGCGCGAGAAGAACTTTTCGAAGGAAACAGCACCATTACACGTGCACCGGTGGCGCAACCACGATGTGAAAGGGTGACTAAGAAGCACATGACACGTAAAGACTTCCCGCAAGTCGATTTCTTTCTCCTGCCTCGGTGATACGACATGGGTAGGCGTTGTCATCACGGAACAGAACGAGAGAAGGTGGGCCCGTGGGAGTTTCACCGCCATCTCATTAGATGGTGTGTACGGTGTTGCACTCCTTCCGCTACGAGAGGTGCACTGCCTCCACGAGCTCGTATGTGCGTCTGTATCGGTGCCTGTAAGCAGAATGCCGGGGGCTGGGGGGAGGTAGTCGCGACGCTGTTAGCCCGGCAATACTTCTCTTTCTTGAGCCACTTCCTACCCCATCTGCCCTCTCCGCTCGTCCGCCTCTGCATCACATCCGTACCCACATGGCCACACGCTCACAGCTGCGGATTCATTGTTGCTCGAAGGCTCCTGCCTTTGACTGAAGCCATCCTCTTTCTCTGTCCTATCGGCGACAGTACACATGTTCCAGCGAACAACACTGTGTTGCTACAGTGCTCTGATTGGCCAGGCCACGCCAGTGTTTCTCGGTAGCAAGGGCGGTACGCCAAAGCGCAAGAAGAACCCGATGCAGCTCCGCCGAAAGACGTACGGTCTTCACTTCAAAGAGCGCTACCTCAAGATGGAGGAGTGGTACTACTGCCCTCTCTGTGCAGAGCCTAAGAAGCAAGGCGAGTGGTGCAGACGCGAGGACTGCCGTCAAATCAAGCCGTAAGGAGCGACGATCCGTTTGGCTTTTACGCAGTGAAACTCGTTCTGTGATCCTCGCCCCGTGTGCGGGTGAGGCGCACGTGACGTGGGCGGGCGGGCTGCCTCTTACTGATGTGGGGCCGGACCGTATGGGTTGTGAGGGTGCAAAGCGCGCCAGATGCGCAAGGGGTTTCTCAAAAACCGCAGTAGGGCCTGCCAAAGCAGATTCGCGATGGCTAGGCGTGGGTTGAAGTTCCCCAATTCACCTTATCTGGTGTTTTTCCTCATATTTTATTCTTGTGACAGGGCAAAGGAAACGACGACGGATGCACATGGCCTGCTTTTTTTTCTGGCTCCATCGGCCACTTCCGAGTTGGTGCCTTTACAGTTAGTGGCAGCGCTGCAGGGCATACCGTTCTTCAGCAAGAACGGGTAAAAGGATTAAACGAATGCGAAGGCCCGCACGTGCATCCCCAGGAAAAGAGAGGGGGGGGCAGCAAAGAGATTTGGTTCACGGAGAGAAATGCGTATTGGTTCTTCATGGAGAGTGATTCTGCTAGGCCCCCGTTTGCTGGGGGCAAGGGGGCACGAGTGACTTTGCAGTGCGTCAGCGGAGGGGTCAGTAAGAGCTTTACATATTGAACAATCCAAGTTCTCGCTCATTTTTCACGCAGAAGAAAAAAGCCAGATACAGGGTGGGGCGATGCAGTGGTCTCCTGATATGCACGCAACAGAGAGACCAAGCACAGGTACACACGCTCACACAGGTCTTCTACTGGTGACTCCCTTTCTCTCTCTCTCTCTCTCGTGCTTTACCGATGTGCCTACTCTTTTCTTCTGCGATGCGTGTAAAAGTGCAACAACAACGCAGGTAAGTGTGAGCCTCGATCTTTCTTCTTCTCGATCAACCCAGGCCAAAGCGTCAGAGGCGGCAGCATCTCGCTTTACGCATGTGTGTGTGTGCGCGGGTGCACTCGTGTGCTCTTCTTACCTCCATCCCCTCTCTTTCTTCTTGTTCTTCACGCCTTTCATAGACCCATACGCTTTCTTCTGCCTTTTGTGTGTATGTGTGTGCACGCATCCATCGCGGATCGTCTCTGAAGCAATGCAGCAGGTTTTTCAAGAGGACGCCGCACGGGGCGGGGAGGTCAAGCCACTCATTCGCTTTCCTCTCCCGGTAGAGTTGGCGACGAACTTGACAGCGACAGGGAAGCGCTCGCGCAGCTCTGCGGGGATGAAAAGTGCAACAGGTTGCTCCACCGCCGCCAGCCCCGTAACACCACTGACGCCGGAGGAGCGTGCGGCGCTCTGTTGCTTCATTATGTACGGCAATCAGTCTACACCTGCCTCACTGTGGTTCTATCACCACGCTGAGAAGTACTCCACTCCGGCGCAGCTCCTCGCCAGCCACACGGGACCGTCTCGCTCTGCAGTGGCCTCTCAGCATCGATGGTGCTTCGTGGCTCTTCGTCAGGCCATGTCGCTCCTCTGCCGGGTTGTCCGACTGGACAGCTCCGGGTTTTATCTTCACTCTACGTCTCCATCGAAAGCCGGAGTCGGCGCAACCGCGGCGACATGCGGTGAATTAGCTTTATCTACTGATGCTCCTGCGGAATCTGCACGTGCGACGACACTGGAGTTGTATTGTCGCTTTCAAGCACTTGAGCTCGAGTTGGAAGATGTGACGCTGCGAACCGAAGCAGCCACGCAGGCAGACACAGTTCCGGAGTCCGTACGCCAGCAACTGCGATCGGATGTGGAGGCGACAGTGGTGTGCATCAAGGAGAGCTTGAATGCGCTGGAGGATACTCTAGTGCAGATGCTACTCGGCAGCTTTACAGACGTTAGCGTCAAGAGCGCGAGCACGGCGGACATGTCTGCAGCGCCGTCGCTGGAGTATGTAGCAAGGATCCTACGGGAGCTGCCATCCGTGCTCCAGTCGGAACAGTGGCCTGCCCAGTTTATTTGTGATAGTGATGCTTTGTTAACAGGTGGCGGCTTAGAGCCGGAGAATGTCGGGGCAATCACATCGTCGTCAACTTCCTCTCTTGAGCGGACGCTCCTGGGCACTGCACCGGTCCCTGCGACCGACACTGCAATGTCGCAGCTTCTCGAGCAGCTGGGAGGTGCGGCGACATCGCTGGCTTTGCGGAGCTTGTTTGATCTCTGCCACGCGGACGTGTGGAACCTCCTCGGGGTTGCGGCGGCCTCTCCGATCAGCCGACTCGCCGCCCTCGAGAAACTTTCGGCGGAAACATCGAGTGGGTCGGCGAGTGCGGCCACACCGTGTCGACCCGTGCTCGACGTCGAGACCCTCGAGTTCAAAGAGATTCTCATACGAGCGTGGAACCGCCAGTACGGCTGCGTTGGCCTCCGCCGCCTCTTTTTCGAGATGCAGGCACTGTTCTACCAGCTCGCGATACATGCGCAAGCCACATCAAAGCTGGCCGGGGGTGGTAGCGGCGCCACCCTTGGCAACGTCTGTGCGCTCTGGGGCACGTGGCGCCTCTCGCTGCAGAAGCGGTCAGCCGCGTTTCTGGCGAAGCTCGGCGCTACTGAGAAGCCTGCCGCTGAGCTTCTCGATGACTCCACTTTGAGGGTGAACTCGTGTTACTCAATGCGCCAGCACGCCGTTCCTATCAGTGGCGTGACAGAGGTGCAGGGAATGGTCCTTCGCGTTATCACGAAGTTGCAGGCTGTCGATACGAAGGGCTGGTTCGCTGTCCCAGCGTTTGACCTGGTGAACGTGGATTTCACGAGTGTGCGCCACTGGATTTTGACCCCTGTCTTTGCGCGCAAGTCCAAGCGAGAGGCCTACTGCTGCCTCTGCCGCGTACTGGAGCGGATGGTGGACAGCTGTGTGCAGAAGTACGGTCCTACCCATGCCTTCAGTGTTGTCATCACAACTGTGCGACAGCAGCTCGTTGACGTGGCTCGTACGGAAGGACTCTTGTAACGCGGCGGGCACCCGTGAAAGAGAAAGCGCAAAGGAGAATAAAAAAAAAAACAGCAACAGCACGATAACTGAGTGGGGTGCCGCGGCAAATCCAAAAAAGTCACGTGCAGGAGGTCTCCCGCACTTGGCACGTGCGCGACTCTCCACTGCAACTCAATGCGCATACTTCCAGTGTAACCCGGGCTCTTCTCTTTCTTTGAAGGGGACGGCAGTTCCAGCTGTCTCCCTTCGGTGCTGTTCGCTGGGCACCACAGCGATGTAGGAAGAGAATCAAGAGGAAGCGCATTCTATTGGAAAGTCTTCACTGTAATCCAACGAACGAAAAAAAAAAGAAAGAGCGGCAGCTTAAAGAATGAGAGCAACAGCTCCACAAAAGCTCAAGTGGTAGTGTTTTGTCCGACGTGTTTGTGACTTGCTTTCTCCGTTGTTCCCATTGATTCAGAGGGCTCAGACAGGCACAATGACGGCGGCGTCGTTCCTGCCGCCCCCTGCTTTATCTTGTATTCCCCCGGCGATGTACGATGGGGAGCGTGCAAAACACGCATACGCTCAGCTCCTCTCTTCCGTTTCTCGTTGCTCTCCGACTCTGACATCCCCCTCGACGTTTCTCTTCTCTCGCCCCCCCCCTCACTCGCTCTCTTCCTGTGGTGCTCCTTACGTCTTGCAGCTTCAATTCCAGTCATTCGTTCTGGTGTCTCTGGGTACTCACATCTGCGTGCTTCATCCTTTACGCCTTGATCTTTCTTCCGCCTGCTCCTCCTTACCACTACCCACCGCCGTTATTCTTTCTTCTATAGTGCGCACTCCCTTCTTCAGTCGTCGCGTCTGTGACCTTTGCGTTGAGCCTTGCTCTCGCTGGTGCGTTGCGTGTCGGTGTCCCCCTGCCCCCTGAAACGCCTATACGCCGCCATGCTACAAATCGAGCTCTCCATCGCGCCGGATGCCCAGGCGGCGCTGGAGGAATCGGGCAAGCAGAACACTACCACGGTGGCTGTGCTCATCACCATTGAAAAGGAAGTGCTTCACTTGCTGGCGCCGCCAGTGTCCTTCAGCGGCGACGGGTTTGAGCATGACCTGACGACGACCCGTACATTCCTGGATGCGAAGAGCGTGTCAGCAGCGTACATTGTGGTGCGCAGCGCACCGAGTACGCAACATGTTGTCATGTATGTGAGTGACTCAGCAGCTGCTAAGAATCGTATGCTCTACTCCACTGGATTACGGAGTATGGTGGAGGCGACGCCTCATGCGCAGAAGCAGACGATTCAAATCTCCTCCGTTAACGAGCTACTTCCGTCGCTGTTCGAGGCGGAGCCCATGAACGTGCGGGAGGACTTGATGACGGAGAGTGAGCGGCATCGTGCCGCGATTGCGCGAATGGTGGTGGCACCCCAGCCAGTGGCTCTCCCCGGCGTGGCCATCAAGATGACTCCGGAGGCGAGCGATATGCTATCACAGTTTGCTGGCGGCGCGGTGGACGTGGCCACGTTCAAGATTGAAGCGGAGCAGCTTAAGCTGGACCAAGTGGTGAAGCAGCTGGGCGGGGACTTTAATCAGGTGAAGTCCATACTGACGGACACGGACCCCCGCTTCGTGCTCCTGCGCTACCCCTCGCCTAAGACGCAGCGCGCCGAAGCCGTCATGGTGTACGTGTGCCCGCCTACTTGTAGTCCCAAAATCAAAATTCAGTACGCCTCGTCGGTCGCTGCCTTCCGTGAGCAGGCCTTGCACTACAAGATCAAGTTTGCGCACAAGGTAGAGACCGACACCCCGTCGACGCTTGTGGAGGATGTGCACAGCGCCTTCGAGCCGTTCCCGTCTGGTGCCGCACGTGGGGCTCAAGGTGAAGCGCCGTCATGTTCTTCGGTCTCGTCGGCACCGAAGGGCCACCGTATGCTCATTTGACGCTGACGACTGCTACCGCCCCATATCAATAGCCGCCGAAAGAAAGGCAGCCCTATAGGGGTGAGTGGACAACCTCCCGTTACCCTACTTGTGCGTCTGCTTCCCCAGCTCCTCTCCTCTCCCCCCTCCCCTGTCCTTTCTGTAGGCTGCCTTTTTTTTATCGCTTATAGCCAGTCGTCCGTCTTGTCCATGGCGCGTTTTTTTTTCCCTTTGAAACGGTCGTCATCATCTTTTAGTTTGGTGCTGCTCTTGCCCACGTGCTTTCTCACTCCCATGTGCTCTGTTTTGCTTTGCTCATTCCACCCTCTCACTCTTCCTCTTCCTCTTCCTTGGTATTCTTCTCCCTCTTCAGCTCTGATGAGTCCTTTGTGCTCTTTCTTTTTCTTCCCTCCCCCTCTTCGTTCGTTCTGTGATTCTTCACAGTATCCCTTCCTCCCGTTCCCCGTCGCGCACTGTTGTGCCTTATTTGTCGTCGCCTTCTCCGTCCTGGGACACCTCCGGCTGGACGGTGCGTCAGCGTCCATGGATGTTATGTTGTAGGCAAACGAGTCAATTTTTTCCCCCTTTCCGATCTTCCTTCCTTTCTTGTTCTCACGTGTGTGTATGCGTCTGATTGGTATGGGTTCCCTGCGTACGCGTCTCCTCCCTCTCCATCTTCTATAGATTTTGGCGTCTTGCCTCCGACACAAACGTGAGAAGAATTACAGACACGTGGTGAATGTGTCTCCTCTTCTACCGCTGCTCGTATTCCGCAGTGATTTCGTTTTCTCTCTTTATTTCCCTCTGTCGTCCTCCCTTCCATGGCTCGCGCTCGCTCTCTCTGACTTTCTCCTCCTCTTCCTCTCTCTCTCTGGATGGAAAACTCTTTGTGGCGGTCAAGGGAGAGGGAGGGGGAGAAACGTTCACGTGCGCACATCCAGCGTGATAGAGGTGATGTGGGGCAGAGACATTACGCTCCGCCTCCCCCTCTCAGTGCTTTCTCTTCTCTCTTCTCGGGACTTCGAGAGCGCGTTCGCCATGTCTTGATGGTCACCTCTCGGCACGTGTGCGTTGGCGAACAAAAAAAAAGTTGAAATAACAAGACAACCAACGCAACCACCTGCTGCATCGTGCGAAGCTTAACGTTCTCTCTCTTCCGATGCGCGTCGTCTGTAGCGGGGAATGGACGCATCGAAAGAGAGTACAACAGGAGAGAAGTGAGGAGGAGTCAAAGTCATCGAATACGCGTTCTCGGAGGCTCTGATTCCCTCAAGTGCGGTTTTCTCCGAGGGACAAAAGAGAAATCGAGCGCTGGCGACGTTAGCCATGCCCCCCCTTTTTTTTTTTGGGAGAGAAGAAGCGCAGAGATGAAGCGGTACTGCACAGTACTGTTTTTTTTTCCTCGAAGGAAGCGGAAATGCCAAAACAAAGAGCAAAAACACGACTGAAGACTGTCGTGCCACGTTCATCGAAGCAACAGCACCCAAGGAGCCAAGTTCGGCTTCACCTTCTCTGGCGCAGCTCAGCTTCTCACTTGCTCTTTTCTGTGCCCTACTACAGCTGCACAGCCACGACTCTCCCTCTGTCTCGTGTTTTTGTCTGCGTCGACGGTGTTGTTCCCTGCCTTTCTTTGCCAATGTGAAAGTCGGCTCGATCTCTCCCTCTCTCTCTCTCTGTTCTTCATCTTCACTTGCTTCGTTCATGTGCACAAACTGACAAGGAAGTTCGAGCGACGAACTCCATAAACACCTACTCTGCTGCGTCAGTACACAGCTGTTGCTCCACGAAAGTGGGACCAACACCCTCTCTCTTAGCTTTACTGTCCCTCAGCACTGAGGATGGCAACGCCTGCCGAGGTGGATCCTATGGTGGCACTGGTGGAGTCGTGGGACACCTACCTTGTCCCTTCGTCTCGACTACATTCCTCAATGGAGTGGCCTGCGCAGGACTGTCCTCGTATCGCACAAAGCACGCGCGCTTTTGCTTCGGAACCATCGGTGTTTCGCTATCACCTTAACGATGCGTGCCCCATCTTCACTCCAGGTGAGCAAGACAATACTGACCAGGTCAGTCTAGCGACCTCTGGACCGCCCAGCGCAGGCGCTCCCGCCAATGGAGCCACTGAGTTTTCAGCGTCGTCGCTCCTGTGGTTGCTCACACTTGTGAGTCGGAACGCCGAACTTCTGAGGGCCACGGCTCACCTCTTCCTGCAGTTCAATGCCCAGTTTGCGGCACTCGTAGACTCGAACGCGATGACAGTCAACGCGCTCCGCACACGTCACCAACAGCAGCTAGCCTCCTTGCTAGAGATGACAGACAAGTATACGGCGGAGGACATGATTGTGGACTCCGTGGTCACAGAGCGAGTCATTTTGCAGCAACAGGAGGAGCTGGACACCCTTGAGCGCCACTGCGCCGCGGAGGAGAAGCAGCTTGAGGCAGATCTGCAAGTGACGCTCTGGAGGTTTCTCACTACGTCGGCGCCGGATGCCGTGGCAGCTGCCAATCGTAAAGAGCAGTCGCTTAGCTTGGCGAACGGAGATCACGGCGCGGGTGTTGGGGGAAGCCCTTATCGTCCCGAGGCTGACGTCAGCCGGTTTGCTGAGGTGCGCAAAACCACCACCTTACACGCGCGGCGCAGCAGCACCGCCGTTGCACCGTTCTGGCCTGTCCACCTGGTGCCGGTACGCACCATCAAGCTACGTAACGAGGTGAGCGATGCATTTGCGGCTTCAGCGGTATCCTCGACGCGGTCACCATCGAGGCGATTGAAGGATTCAGCGCTTCAGCCTATCATTCTGGATATTTCACCCGTCTCTGGACTGCCACGCTGTCTCGAGTGTTGCACCGGTACTCAGCCTGGCGCCATCGCATCGACCGTGTGGAGCGCGGCGGAGGAACACCTTCTCCGTCTCGCACACACCCGCCACTCCGTGCTGCTCTTTGTTGGCTCCGAGTTGGCCGCGCTGGATCTGATGCAGAAGTGTAGGGCGCCGGAGCTGCTGCTGGGAACGGGGCACAGCTGCTGTGACGTCTTTCAACGCTTGGCAAACCATCCCGTTCTACAGGTTCTTTTCACGACTCGGCTTTGGGGCGCCAACGTCGTTCTCTTGTGGAACCCCGCGCAGGATGTTGCACCTGCTGCGGAAACACAGACGGTGGTGGAGGATGCGCTGGAGCTAGCGTACGCGTGGGGCGCGGACATGTTCTCTGTGGCGGTGTTGGAAGGCGCACGACTGCCGAGTTACGCGGCAACTGGTTGCTTCACCGCGATGGTGACGAGGGCCTCGTCGACGTCGGCAGCGTTTCTTGCGTCCCAGGCGGTGTCGATGGAGGTTCTGCGCCAACTGCGCAACGGTGTCACACGAGAGCTTCTCGACACGGCCGGCGCGCGCCGAGCCCGTCGGTGGCAAGGCACGGCTACATGGATGCCGAACGGAATTGGTAGCGCCGCTGCTGCTATGACTGGCACGCGCATGTGCCCTCGCGCAGTAGGAGTATTGTACACCAGTCAATCAGCCCAGCAAGAGCAGGAGAACCAGCTGAAGGTGCGGCAGGTGTCATGTGCTGGCTCATCAGATAAGCCTAACGCGGCTCCCCCTCTTCGCAAAGACAACTCCATCGTGTCTGTCAATTCATCCTCTTTCCTTTTCATGCCAACATCATCTCCCAGCTCATTCCGCGGCCCGTGCATCACCTTCAATACCCCGCTGGCCATTCGTGCCTTTCTTCCGTTGGGAGAAGAATACTTTATCTCGGAACGGTCTAGCCGGGGAAGGGGGTGCAGTCGCAGTGGCTTTGACGCATCTTCCCTGAATATCCCTAACCATGAGCGAGGCGACGCGCATGGACTGCTGCGCCGGCCAGTCTCGTCGACTGCCACGGAAGATGACGACGCCTCCTTCAGCAACAAGAAGGATGCAGGCTTCTTGTACGAAAGCTCCAGTGCTACCTCCGTGCGTGCGTCATCTGCGGCTCTTGATGCAGTGGAGGCCGGCAGCAGGGGTGGCGAGGTAGGGCTGCGTCAGTCATCGGAGGTGATGACTCTGGAGTCACTCATTCAGCACACCTTTGGAGACTTTGCTGAAATCCTCTAGAACGCGCATGGGGGTGTTACTCTGTGGAAGTCTGTTGAACGCACTTTCCATGGGTAGTTTGAAAAGGGGGCTCAGAACCATCTGATGATCAGCGCCTGCTTTGGAGCACCGCCTAGTACCGCGGCGTGTGAAGGCGTGAGACTGCGCTCTGGAGAGAGTCATACAAACGGCTGATGCGTTGCTGCCTGCGTGTGTACGTCCCTCTCAGCGTGTAGCGCGTCCTTTTGGCTGTGACGCAAGCGCTGTCATGAGTGCTGTGAGGTGCACTGCTTTCCCCCGCTCCTCCCCATTGGCTGACACTCCTTCGCCGTGCATTTCCCGCGTTTGTTTTGTCGCCGCCATGGGGCAGGAGCAGAGATCAGCAAAGGGCTGTGTGTGTGTGTGTGTATCTCTCTCTGTGTGTGTACATCCTTGGCTCACGCATTACAATGCCGCCGCGCTCCCCTTTGCTGTACCGCTTTATTTTTGTTTGATTGTACAGTTGTCTCTTATGCATTTGTTCTCGCTCTCTTTACCACCCTGGTGCTAAGGAAACACCTCAGCGTGGGAGCGGGGTCCAGCACCCCCACTCAATGTGAAGGGGAAGCAAGGCAGCACTCTATCCCCTGGCAATGGCAAGCCACTTCTGGTGGTGACAAGGTCAAGCACTTGAGGCGCAGAGGAGGTCAGAGTGAATATCACCACTGATGCCGGCGCTCAGGTCCGTGGATGGTGTGGCGTCGGAGCAGTCTGCGACCGTGAACACGCTTGTACCGTCCATGTGATGGACCGAGTGTCAGCGTGACTTGAAGGTATCTTAGCAAGCCTTCAGCGCCTACTGAGGTGGCTAGTCTGAGCCACCGAGAGGGTTTTGCACCATCAGGTGGCGACCGGCGTAATGGGAGTAGCTGCGAGATGACCTGCGAGATGGAGGGAGAGGTAGAGTTTGAGAAAAGGGCCGTGAGCTCCAGTGACTGAGTCGGCCGTAGTGTTGTAGCGCATGTCTCTGCAGCTGCTCTGCTCTGCGCGATGGGGGCGGTACCGGGACCAGGGGTGGGCGCGGAGCTGGACTTGTTTACTACGGTGGAATGGACGCGTTGTGCAACACGAAAGAAAAAACTCCTGCCCGGACGATAGCAGCCCACGACGGATACATAAGGAGCGGCCTCGCAGAATGTAACGTCCTCGGTTAGTTGGACTCTCAGCCCCTTCTCGTTTCTTCTGCACTCTTTTCATTTTTTTTTCCTGTGTGTGCTTGATTGTGTTCTTGGCGGAAGGTGTGAAGCGAGTCTACCCCATTGTCGTCTTATCACAGCTTTCTCGTTGCACACCTGCACACCGACTGCGCTGCTCACTTGTAAGCGGTGAGGCGAACTACAGTAGACTCCGAAAGACGTGCGAAAAATGCTGAGCCAGAGTCGTCTGTCCTCTAATAGGACGATAGAGACGGGGGAGGGGCTCAAGAAGAAGGACGCGTGGGATCGCCGTATCGAGTCGACGCTGCAGCAGCTGGGCCATCTCTACACTAGCCACATCGAACCTGTAGAGAAGTGCTACGACTACAACGTGTTCCGCCCCACGTGGTTCGCCGAGTCGATCAAGCAGAAGCGGCCGTTCGTGACATTTCTCGGCCCTTTCTCAGCGGGCAAGTCTTCCTTCATCAACTACCTGCTGCAGGGCGATTACCTCCTGACAGGGCCACAGCCTGTCACCGACAAGTTCACTGTCGTCATGTATGGCGAGCGATCTCAGCAGATCCCTGGCCGTGTGCTCATGGCAGACAGCGGACAGCCCTTCCGTGGTCTCTCGCAGTTTGGCGACGCTTTCGCGGAGTTCTTCGCCGGCGTGCTGGCACCCCACCCACTACTACGCTCCGTCTCGTTTGTCGACACCCCTGGCGTCCTTGAAGCGGCCGGCGATGCCCACTTCCGCCGCTACGACTACATTGAGGTGTGTCGATGGTTTGTTGAGAAGAGTGACCTCGTCTTCTTCTTGTTTGACCCGACAAAGCTAGACGCCGGGGCAGAGCTGCGGCAGGTGTTCGGGAAGGCTCTCCGCCACCACGAGAGCAAGATACGCATCGTGATGAACAAGGCTGACTCAGTGCGGCCGCAGGAGCTGATGCGAGTGTACGGCTCCTTGTACTGGAGCTTGTCAAACTTGGTGCGCTCAACGGAGCCGCCGCGGCTGTACGTGTCCAGCTTCTGGGATAAGCCTTACCGCAGCGGCACCGACTACGCCCTTTTTGAGAAGGAAAAGGAGGACTTGTTGTACGAGCTGATCGTCACGATCCCGCTGCAGTCGCTTGACCGCCGCGTCACGTCCGTGATGCGACGCGCCCAGGACTTGCTTCTCTTCGTGCTTATCTGCGCTACTTATCGCACCCGCTTACCGGTTGTTTTCGGCAAAGGTAAGGCAAAAGAGCGCTTCTTTGAAGAGTACGAGACCATCATCCAGGACCTGGCTTCGCGCTACCACGTCAGTGCGAACAACTTCCCCAACGTCAAGGATGTGCGCGCGTTCCTGGCCAAAGTGGACTCCAGGGACTTCCCTGACGTGGAAAAATTGGAGAAGCGAGGGTGGATCAAGCTGCTTAAGGACTCCATCGAAACAGACCTTCCGCGCTTGCTCCAGCCATTGAAGGAGCACTCGATGAGCGATCCGCGAGAGCAACGCGACGCCATTATGCTTCAGAGAAATTACATAAAAAAGCAGGCCATTGCAGCGTCTGATGCGAACGCGGCCTCCGTAGCGAACCTTGGCGGCAATAGCCCACCTCGAGCGGCCGCGGCACTCGCAGTATCACCGTCCATCGCAGCTGCACCTGCCGTGAGCAGCCTCCTGTCTACCCCCGACACGCAGATGCAGATGATGACGCTGCTGATGCAGATGATGACCATGCAGCAGCAGCAGCAGCAGGCTAGTAGTGCCTCGACGGGTCTGGCTAGTAGTGGTACAACAACGGCGGTGCCAAATGACCAGATGCAGCTCACAATACAAAATATGATGACTATGATGCAGCAGCAACAGCAGCAGTAGGGATCTCAGCAGCAGCACTACAAAAATGAGCGAGACGAGAGAGGCGACTCTCTTACCCTATATTGCACCCATGAGCAAGAAAGTAATCGCCCAGAGGTGCGCCAACAAAGAAGAATAAGGTAGAGACCAGTAGAAGTGGTAGGCTAGTATGACTTGCGGCTTCGTGTCTTGCCTCCTACGATTTAGGGAGGACTTGAGCGTATGATGATCTTCTTCCACGTCCTGGCATCAGTGCGCCTCCCCCTTTGTGATTATTCTCGTAATACTTGAAACACACAACAGGACTCTCTCGCACGTTTTTATGCTCCGTGGACATGTATGCTGCGTATGAGGGCGGAGGAGGAGGACAATGGCATCTTTTGCTTGGTAGTCGTTTTCCATTCCTGTCGGCCCTCTTCCCTTCTGGAAGACCATCGCCTCCGCTTGCAGACGCGCGCGTGTCATGGGAGCATCGAGGGCGTTGTTGTTTGCGTCTCTCTCTATATGCGTGCCAGTCTGAGCGCGTTTGAACCTCGAGTTGATTTGGTGTCTTCCTCATCGTTTTCATATATATTTTTTCTCTTTTGGCTTTGTGGAAAAGTCTCTTGTTGTGCCCCCATGGTATTCATTTCACCCTTTGGTTTGTTGTGTTTACCTCCTCTTGCGCGCGCGCGCTCGCTTCTTCCTCCCGTACCTTCCAACGGGAGAGGGCATCCCGTCTTGTCAAGCGCACCACCTCGACCCCAGCGGTGGGCAATGTGAAATACAGTAAAAAAAGAGGAAGCAATAATCTCGTCTTTTTGGGCACTATAATGCCCTCCGCTCACCGAATGCAGTTGACGCTCGTTTCATCTGTGGATCATGACTCCCCATCTCCCCATCCCACCCCATGCACACGGCTCTGCGAATGGCAGCGACGCCAGTCGCCATGTCATATATGTTTTAATGGAATGACTCCTATGCTCTGACATCAAGCCCTCTACCTTCTCGCGTTCCTTTTTTTCCCCACTCTTCTTGCCGATGGTCACAGCACACCTCATGGCCCTCAAGCGCGTACGCAGCGAGGCCACTGAGAACAGCGAGGTCGGGCTCGACGACATGCTGGTTTCTCAACTCGCTAAGAAGCGACCGGACGTGGCTACCTGCACCTCTAGCTCAGCCGTGAGCCCTTTCACGCAGCAGCCCTTTTCAGCCCGCTACAAAGAATTGTTGATGGCGCGTCAGCGGCTGCCTGTGTTTGAGAAGCGCCACCTTATACAAGAGACGGTGCGCACTCACCCTGTCACCTTGCTTGTAGGCGAGACCGGCAGCGGTAAGACGACGCAGGTCCCTCACTTTCTTGCGGAGCTGCAGGGCACATGCACCGGCGTTGTCGCATGTACGCAGCCACGCCGTATCGCGGCCATCTCCGTTGCCACTCGTGTGGCCGAAGAAATGGACGTGCAGCTCGGCGCACACGTTGGCTACCACGTCCGCTTCGACTCGCGCAAGTGCAACGCCACGCGCGTGCTGTACATGACGGATGGCATGCTGCTTCGCGAGGCGTTCACGGACCCGGACCTCACGAACTACAGCGTCGTGGTGGTAGACGAGGCACACGAGCGGACTATTGACACAGATGTGGTTCTCGGCTTGCTGAAGCAGCTCCTCACACGCCGACCCTCTTTCCGGCTGGTGGTCATGTCGGCCACGTTGGACGTGGCGAAGATTCAGTCCTACTTCCCTTGTGCGCCGCTCGTGCATGTGTCAGGGCGGATGTACAATGTTGACGTCTTTTACATGCCAGAGCCGGTGCGCGATTACGTGGAGGCAACCGTGTCCTGCGTACGCCAGGTGCATGAGCGCGAGCCGGCAGGGGATATTCTCTGCTTTTTGACTGGCGAGGCGGAGATTGAGCGAGCTGTTGCCGCACTACATCAGGCACTGGGCTCGAGCTCTGCAGGCGCCTCTAAGGAGCAAGGCGCTCCGGTGCAGGGTGCAAGAGCAGACTTGACGCCTCTCAGTACCTTGGCTGAGGACCTGGCGGCGCCGGCGCGGCCGACGGAGGTGGTGGTGTTGCCTCTCTACGGCTCTCTTAGTCTCAAGGATCAGCAGAAGGTGTTTGCCACCTACCCTCCCAACACACGCAAGGTTGTCGTGGCCACAAACATCGCTGAGACGTCTGTCACGATCGACGGCATTGTCTACGTTGTAGACTGCGGCTACCAGAAGCAGAGCTTGTACAACTCCGAGGCGCGCGTGGACTACTTGCTGCCAGCGGTTATCAGCAAGGCTTCCGCAGAGCAGCGCAAAGGTCGCGCTGGCCGTACGCGGCCTGGCAAGTGCTTCCGTCTCTTCACATTGGTCGACTTTGCCAGCTTTCCCGATCAAGCGCACCCGGAGATACTGCGCACAAACATTGTGAACACCGTGCTGCTGCTGCTCACCCTTGGCATCGCTAACCCGTGCGAGTTCCCCTTTATCGACCCGCCTTCGGACCAGGGCATGAGTGACGCCTTTTACCAGCTCTTGTACTTCGGCGCTGTGAACGATGGGCTGGAGCTGACGGACTTTGGTCGGCGTATGGCAGCGCTCCCTGTGGATGCCTGTTTGGCACGGATGCTGCTTATGGCACCCAAGCACGGCTGCGGTGCCGACACCGCGGTGGTGGCGGCGATGCTGGAGGCTGGAAACGCGTTCAGCCGTCCGCCAGCGAAGTTGAAGGAGGCTCGCGAAGCGCATGCGCGCTTTGACGACGCTGACGGTGACCACATTGTGCTCTTTCGCGTTTTTCACGCCTACTTAAAGAACCAGCAAAACGGCAAGCGCTTCTGCCACGAGAACTACCTACGGCACCAAACCCTACAGCAGGCGGTGCAAGTGTATAACCAGCTACGGTGGTCGATGGGCCAGCTCAAGATACCGGTGCGGTCCACCTACATCCCGGAGCGCGACTACGTAGACACGGTGGCGCTCCGCAAGGCGGTGCTGGAGGGATTCTTCACCCAAGTTGCCCGTCTGACCCCTGCCCCATCCGGTAGCCATAGAGGCGGGGTGGATCCAACGACACGCATCTACCGTACTGTCCGGGACGCTTTGAGTGTGACGCTGCATCGCCAGTCCGTGCTGGCGGCGGTGCAGAAGTCCCGCGCACTTCCCGCCTGGATCGTGTTTGACCGTCTAGAGGTGCAGGGGGACGCGGGCACGTTTATCCGAACTGCCTCAGCAGTGGAGGTGGACTGGTTGCTGGATGTGAGTCACTTTTACACCGATCTCAGCGAGATCCCAGATGGCGATATTGCGCAGGTGCTGCGCCGTGCTCAAGAGGCACGAAAGTGACGCACACCCGTGCAAAGGCAAGCGTGAGGGTGTCTAGTGCGGTGGCGCGGACCGTAGTCGCGTGCTTGCCATCCTCGTGCCTCGACCTTGCACTGCGTCCCATGATCACACGATGGAGAACTCTTACTTGCCGACTCCCCCTCACTGCCATTGAAGGGATGCATATCGAGGACGTCACCCGCTTTACTAAAATGTAGCACACAACACAGCAGACCAAAGGATGTCCCTGTGTGACTGTTGCTCGTAGGCTTAAGCCGTTTTGTCGATGGCGGCCATACTTCACGACGAGGCACTATAAGCTCAGATGTGTTCCGCTAAAACGATACAGGCCAGCCTTTGTACATCTCAGAGACGTAGGGAGCAAACGCCGCAAGCGTCCTCTCCTTCCTCGTGCACGCGCTCTCGTTGTTTTCGAATTGTTCCTCACCGTATGTCCACGACCCGACTCAGCTCTTTGTTCCCGCGGCTTTTATCCTTTCATATGTCCTCCCTCATGCTGTTCTTTTTCGGCCTACAATTCAGCCATTGAGGCTTGCGAACAGGAGTACCCACACACCTCTCTCCACGTATACACCTTCCACCGGTGGGCGAAGCGGAGGAGGTGAGAGAGAGAGACGGTTGCCACATCACCTCCTCCTTCCTGCCTTTCTCTCCTTCTCACCCGAAAAAGCACACGCACACACAAAGACGGGTGCGAGTTACAATACACGACTAAGAGGCGAGTCGCTGCATGGGGCATCGACTCCCCCCCCTCTTCCTCTCCACACGCACGCTACCCATCCCCCGTATGTGTGGCTATAGTCACAGGTCCGTACCTCGACTCCCCCCCCACACTCCGAAAGCACACGTTGTAGACAAACATATTCGCATAGAAATACCCAACAATAGATCCTCCCTTCTTTTTTTTCTTTCTGCTTCTCAGCGCACTGTCATGAGCAGCACTTCATTGCTTCCACCGCAGCGCGGGGACGCTGTGCAGGTGCAGTTCGTGAACACAGACGGCAGCACCATCGCTCAGCGTCCCATTCCTATTGAGGAGCTGTTGCAGCAGCAGGATCACACCATGGATATCAGCGATGGGATTGCACTGCGCCTCGAGGCGCTGAATGCTGAGCAGGACTACAGCGACGACGACAGCAGCATGTCCGACGGCACTGCTGACGATAAAGAGGGTACCGAGGGCGCAGTTGCTCGAGGACACGCCGTCGCTGCTGCAACCCCGCCTCCCGGCACGCGAGTCACCAGAGACTGGTACGAGGTGCTGGATGCTCTACGACGGGAACAGTTGGATGTGAGACGCGCCATGACTGGGGTTGAGGAGGCCATGAGGAAGCCGAGTGAGGGCGAAGGTCGCCTTGTCACGCGACACTCCAAGAAACTACGTTGTGTGGCCACGCCACTGAAGCGATTTTCCATTGCACCGAGCACCGAGGGCAAGTCCATCGCTGCTGACGCGGCACCCAGGAGCGTGCCGCCGCCCGGTGCGTCTCGGCGAGAGGTATGGGCCTCTCTCGCTCCGGCCAAAGATGTGTATCCGCACAACTACAAGGTTCTTCGCTACGTCTCTTACATGCCCGCGCTGGACTGCCGGCGTTTCCGCCCCACGGCACTTGCCTTCCACGCCGCGGCGTCGTACTTGAACCGCAAAGATAGCGGCCAGCGCCTACTCGTCTACGGCGGTGTTTCCTTCGGTACCCGCAGCGTAGAGCAGGAGCTGTACGAATTCTCTGTGCTGACGGGCAACTGGTGCCGCATCGAAGGGCGACAGCTCGTCCCGGCCGGCCACTATGGCCACACAATGACGGTGGTCGAGTGCTTTGACCGCCTCGTGGTAGTGGGCGGCATCGGGCCCGGTGGGGCGACCGTTTCACCGAAAACGAGGCAGGCGTGGAGCACTGATCCGCTGCGTGCGCCGCGGTATCGATATCTGTGTCCACTCTTACATCGTCCTGCCGGGAAGGTGGCGAACATGTTAGCGCGCGCCGGTGGGACGGCTGCGCCGTTGCCCCCCACACCATCGCCCCCGTCGATCGGCTTCGTATCTCTGCTTTTTGACATGAACCTGAGCGATCAGAGCTGGCGCGCTATTCAGCCTCCCACCCCTTTTCCGCTAGTGTTTCACACCAGCGTTTACTTTGGCACGGAGCTCTTTATCTTTGGTGGACTCACGGCTGATCTGCACGTGTCTTGGCAGCTGCTTGCCATCAACCCCGGCACGTACGCGGTTCGCCGCATCCAAACAAGTGCTAGTCCGCCCCGTCGAGGCCGACGGGGAATGGCGCCAGGTGATGAGGGAGTGGAGCAGGAGGGGAGTGGCAGCGACGTAGACGTGGATGAGACCGACGGCCCGGGGCCACGTTTTCTGCACACGGCAGTGCGGTACGGTCAATACATGATCGTCTACGGCGGCTACGGCACGCAGAATGAGGTGCTTGATGACTGCTGGGCATTTGACATGGCGAATGAGCGCTGGGAGCAGCTGCGTTGTCGCGGCGGGGCAGCCGGCCGTGCAGGGCACGCGTGCTGCGTCGTTGGCTGCCGCATGCTCGTCACAGGTGGCTTTGAGTCATCTCTAGATGAGATCGGCACCTCAACGTCGCCAGTGACGACGGTGATGGAACTGAACCTCGTGCCGACAGTGCAGGGTGAGCACATGTGGCGTGCAGAGGTGCGCGTCCAGCCACCGTTGCCGCCGCTCGCCTTCACGCAGTGCGCCCCGTGCGGGGACGGCCATTCGTTTCTTCTCTTTGGCGGGCTGACGAAGCCGGCGCGACACCCTACTCGGTCCCTGTCGGTCGGCAAACGCTCCGCATCCACGAAACGCCGTGCAGCGGCCTTCAGCGAGGACGAGAGCGATGCGGAGGATGTAGCGGAGAGTGTCGTGGAAGCAGATCACCGCTCCGCCTCTCGCAAAGTGTCTGAGCGTGGAGCCTCTGTGGCGGCGCGCGACGGACTTTGGAGGAGGTTTGCACCATTCGACGACGGCCTTGTTCTCACTTTCCCAGAGAAGCGGCGGCACAGTGTGGGGGCCAAGAATGGGCCGGTGGTGAATGCTCTCGGCGTTGAAGTGGACCCTGAGGAGCTGCCGCAGCACTTCAAGGCTTTTGTGCGACGGCAAGAAGACTTTTTGAAGAAGAAGGACGCCACCACCGTGGAGACAATGCGCAAGACGACTCTGGAGGAGCTAGAGGAAATGGAACCGGCGCTGTATCTTACCGATGCCGAGATTGAGCTGCTGATGCACCGGAGCGAGGAGTGCTGCATCGCGTTTTCTGAGCGCTACAAGATGAACATGCTGCCGAGCAATGTGCCGGACCGCGAAGAGCGCGTGCACCTGATTGAGGAGTGCATCTCCGAGAGTCGACAGGTACGGGATGTGATGCGGTCTATGAAAGGTTCGACGCCTGGCGTTACCGCTGTCAAGTCAAAAACACACCGCAAGCGTACCGGGCAAAAGTTCGAGGACTACTCTGCCGCGAAGCCCTTCCGCCGTGTCGTTGTGATGCAGCTGATTACCAGCATCAACAACCACCTGTCACGCATGCATCGACTGAACAAAACGTTGCGGACTGTGGACTGGCCTGAAAAGAAGGGTTTCCTGGAGGCTATTGACGATATGCAGAATTCCGTCCACGCCGTGTCACGCGCCATCAACGGCGTTCTCAACAAATACATCCAGCATCGAGTCGAGTCCCTCATGAAGGGCGTAGAGAAGCATAAGGAGGTGATGCGGATGCTCACGGAGGTTGTGGAGAAGAATCGGCACGACAAGATATGGGGGATCGAGGAGGCGCGAAATGAGAAGCGAAAAGAACAGCAGCGCGCTCGTGCCGCTGTGGTGCCCCTTGGGCACCCAGTGCTCACGGTAAAGCAGGCCCCCAGCCAGAGGCGCATGCCATCAAGTGCTGCACGTAGCAGAAGTTCCTCGCCGGCCGCGATACGAAATCGCTCCACACCCAACTGCTCGCTGGGTGTCGGCTATCACGCTGATGAAAGCAAGGCTGTTGCATATGTGATGGACAGGGAGTGGCATGATCTGCTCAGGCGCACCAGCATGGTAGAGAAGTGTGCCGGTCGTCTGCGCCGCTACTGCGAAGAAGGCGCGGCGACCAGCGGCACAGCGCTGCCACCATCGCCGCCATCCGTCAAAGACCCCCTGTTGACGCATTTGGCGTCGCCGCAGGCACCTTCTGTGATGACTCAAGTCCCGCCCCCACTACAAGTGCCCCCACTGGGGTCATTTGACCCGATAGCGCCACCTGTTCTCCTGCCCACCGGCGTGCCGCTTGCGGGCCTGGTTACGAGTGAGGCTCCTGGGGCCCCTCTTGCGCTAGCGTCCGCATCAACGATGGGTGAGGCTGACGCCGCTCGACCGCGCGAGATTACGATTCAGCGCTCAAACGAGCTGCGAGTCACTGCAGCAGGGGTTGCTGAGGAGGTACGCAAAGCAGCTGTGAGCCTGCGCACTGCGCTTACTCAGGTAGCTGCTGAGACGCCACTGGCGAGGTCGGCAGCCGTATCGTTGTCGTCTAAAATAAGCCACCTGACAGCCGCACCCTCGCAGACGACCGTGGGTACCGATGCCGTCACCCACACCATCCCTGTTCCACAACTGTCAGTCCCCACAGTAGTATCGTCTCACACGGCAGCAGCACCGACAGCCTCTGGAACCGCGCTTGCTGCCCGCTCAGCTCCATCGGACACGAGCTCCTCTTCGTCATTGGGATCGTCACGCTCGCCTTCTTCTTCGGGGTCTTCGGCACCGGCAGCCCCTGCCGCGACTCACGGTCCATCACCCCAGCTGCTCTCGGGAGGCTCCTTACCATCCGCAACGACGACCCAACCAACGTCGCCGGGCTATGTGCCACCTCCAGTAACGGTGCCCGTGATGCCAAACGCAGAAGCGGCGAGTGCGAAGGTGCAGCAGCCGGACCTCCCCCTGGCGGCCCAGTCTTCGCACAATGCCGCAGCGGATTCTTCACATCCTAGCCACAATGCAAAGGATACCGCTGGCTCACCGGCGCAGGCCTCCACAGCTCAGAGGCACGCTGTACACCTGAATACACTGCGCCCCCTTCTCGCAGCGAGAGAGTCTCTCCTGCAGTTCCAGGATAAGGTGATTCTGATACGCCTGAACAAGTGGGACACCAGCGACCTCGCCGGCCCACCACAGGACATGAAGGTGGAAGAGCTGTACAAGCGGCTCAGCAAACTCCTGACGGGGGTGACGCAGTGTATCACAGCCAGCTTCCTGACCAAGGCTGGCGCGAGGCCACCTCGTCTCCGCCCCGCTCCCCTTTCTGTCGGTCCGCCGCCGCCGCCATCAAGGAGCAAGAAGGCAGCAACGGAAAGAGGGACCAGCGGCGTGATAACAAAGCGGTCCTCACAGTCGAAGTCGCTCACCTCGACAGCAGCAGCACGTGCGAGCTCTACACCTGCGGTCTTTTCGGAGATGTCGTTCTCCGCCGCGGGAGATAACGAAGGGGGTTCTCGCAAGGACCACTGCCCTGCAGAGGGGGCGCTGCACGGCACCGCTGAGGGCAGCGTGAGGGACACTCTGAGGCTGAAGCCGCTTCCTCTGCCCTCTTACGACCAGGACGCGAGCGCGGGTGACGAGTGGCTCACGAGGCTCTCTCGCCCAACCGATAATGGCGCAGCTGGTGTTCCTCTGGTGTCGAACGAGGCGCTTCTGCGAAATGTCCGGTCAGAGGTTGCGCCTGCGGCTCTCTCATCTACCGATACGGCAGCCCTAGCTGCTATGCAGGTTCATGCAGTGTACCCGGGCGCACGCACAATACCAAATACCAACGCCGCTAGCGTCGTGTGCGGCAACATAGCTGCTCCGATGATAACGGGTCCGTGGGCGCCCACAGTCCCCTCAATGCAGACAGGTGGCTCCGCGTTTGTTGGGGCAGCAGCACCTGCCGTCTCGCTGAGCGTCGTTCCAAAGGTTGTACTGCCGGCAGGAGCGAATGGCGTGTGCACCGACAAGGCTGGGGCGGCCTTCATGACGCAGTCGTCACTGCAGCGCCGGCGATCTACGATTGCAGATCTCATGCAGCTGCGTCACCCCTTCCAGAACAGGTTGAGTAGCGGCAACTTGGGTGACGGCACAACCAATATCGGCGACGGGAAAGAGCCGGTGACTCGCGAGCCGGCTACAAGTGTCACGCGGGGTAACTTTGTCGTGAACGCGGAATACCTTTCTCGTGCTGCGCCGCATGCGTTACTGGCGGCGCCAACTGCTGAGGACCAGTTGCAGGAGAGCGCCAGCGGCGTGCAGCTTGCGTGGGCGGATGTCGATGAAGACTACTTTTACTTTGGTCGGGCTGTAGAAAAGCGCACGACGCCTGCCGCAGCGGTGGTGTCTGGTCCGCCCTACCTTTTTACCCGCCCAAGTGTTGGCGTGGGTGTGTCACCACCAGTGGGATCGGTGGTGGGCTCACCGCGTGCGAATGCGGAGTGGGTAGTTCCGCCAACGCGCGACATCACCGGTGTCACTTCTGTGTCGGCTGCGCCACGCACACGCTCCTCTACGGCGCGGCGCAGCATCAGCAGTCGGCGGGTGTCGGATCACTATTTGCTATCCACAGCCTCGCAGTCGCTAAAGTCGCACACAGCGCGGCCAGTTGTGCGCAAGGAGGGCGCCAAGCACAATTTCTATACTCCTGGGGAGCTGCAGCTGATGCACGCACGCGAGCGGCTGCGGTCGAAGCCGTCCAAGTGATGGACGCGTAGCCGCATGCTGCTTTTCTGCGCGAGATCCACTCTGCGGGATTTCATCACGTTTCCATCCTTTACCGTGGCAGTGTTTGCCGATGTGCGGTCGAGAGTCGCCTTTACTTCTTTGCGCAGGGGGATTTGAGGGGCGAGAAAGCGTCAATCTGGTGCACAGGGAGAGCGACGCGTTCATTGTCACTTGTCGATGAGTGGCCAGGGCACCCCCCGCATGTGTGCGTGTTTGTATGCGTGACAGCAAAGTCGCAGTGCTGGCCCTCGATGAGACGTCTCTTTCGACTGCGTCGCGTCTTTTTATGTGTCATTCGGTACTCCTGTCTCTGTCGGTGCTGGAAGCGATATTGTTTGTTGCTTTGGTTTCGCGCGCGTGTGTGTGTGTATATGTAGGTGGGTTGGTGGGTGTGCTTTGTTTCTTTGCTGTTCCCTCCGTAAAGCGAAAAGAGAGACTCTCAGTACTGCGCAAAAAGAGATAGACACCGCAGCGGACAGTCAAACCCCTCAATGGTGCTGGATAGCAAGCGTGGTGTCCTCGATGTTGGTGGCAGATGCGCATCGGTATTTCTCTTTCGGTGTTGCGACTCACTTCTGTGAGAAATCGGTGATATACAGAGGTGGTTAGGTCTTTGTGTTCTGTCGACAGTGTCGCATCTTCCCCATCATCGGCAACCCTCTTGGTATCTGCTTGCCATTTGTTTCGCGATCGCTGCTTCCTTTTTGTTACCTTTCTCTGTCCTTCTTTACTGGGCGTCCACCACCCTCCTCGCTTTCCCCCTTCAGCCACCTCGCCCATCATGCCCACCGCTGCGCATCTTGGCACTCTCATAGCATGTAAGAGAAAAGAAACAAGCAAACGAACAAAGTGCATTTTAGGGTCCTCTCTAGTCAGATTCGCCATGCTTCTGGGTAGCCGAGGCAACGCCATAGAGCAACATTTTCTGCTCCCGGACGAACTCACAAGCGACCTCAGCTGCTCCCTTTCAGCTCCCCCCTCCCCCTCATTTTTCTGGAGTCCTTCAAAAGGTGTTGCTTGTAAGCCTCTGCACGACTTTGGTTTTCTTCCTCACGCTCCTGCTAAAAGACACTTCTCCTACAAGCGGGCGCTCACACATTGCTGTCTTGCGCTGCTACGACGCTATCAACCAAGAGAAGAAAACTACGGGCTTTTTTGTTGTTCGAGTGCCTTTAACTCTTCTGAGCGAGCGCTTATCAAAAAAAAAAATAGACAGTAAACGAAAATGAAAGACTAGAATGAGCCTTGACCCTTCTGCAATCTTCTCTATCGGACTCAGTAACTGTCACCCACAATTCTCGCCAGCTCTCCATCCTCCATCATCATAACAGTACCCGTGTTATCCGCTCACAAGCATCCAGAAGTGCAGCTTCCGGAAGCGCCCAGGCAAGAGGAAAAAGCAAAATAGGACAGAGGAACATATATGTAGTCGCATAGGACTCGGAGAACAACCCTGCAGGCACCGCACACCCAGAAAGGGAGGCGGTGACTCAAACGTCATCACCGAGAAGACGCAAAAGGACACGAGAGAAAGCGAAGACGCGGCAGCGAGACACCTGTGCGCGCGCCACCCCCTTCCTCCTCTTCATCTTGTTTATATATATTTTTCTTCACATTGTGCGTGCACGGCTCAGCACGCCTCTCCGCTCGGTTCCCTCGGTGCCTCTCTTTTTTTCTTCTCTCTCTTTCTCTCTCTCGCCGTGTACTCTTTGCCGGCGTTACCATATTTTGTTGTTGTTGTTGCTACGAGCAGTGGCGTACGGTTGTTATGGTCTGCGTCTCTGCCGCTACCCCTTCCTGTGTTTCGTGTTCCTTTACCTTTGTTCTTGTTCCACAGTGGAGGGTTTCGGGCTGGAGAAGGCGAGCCAGAGGAGACAGGTGGACTGTTTGCCGCGCACCTCCTTCCCCTCCCCCCTCTCTCTCTTCTTTAAGTTCTTCGTCGCCCGTTGTTCTGGTTTTACCCACCCTTTGTGCTTCTGGTCTGTCTGCATTTTTGTTTTTGTTTTCCGCTCCTCATTTTGCCACAGGCGGAGGTTATCCTTCTCGTCTTCTCGCTTTTGTTTGTTCGTTCTTTTTTTTTCTTCGTGTCTGGCCACAGGCAGCTGACGTCGCCACCGTGTTGTACTCGGTCTCAGTGCCAAAGTGCGGAGGCGTAGTGCAAACTCACGAGAGCCAAGGCCTGAGAAAGGGAGGAGGCACTGGTGACTAACGAAGAGAAGAAAGAGAGAAAACGCTGACCCTGGGGAAGAGCACGCGGCTTCGAGCTTCTGCACTGCCCCTCCCTCCAACGCCTAGAACCTGACGAGCTCGAATTCACCTTAACAGCACGGCGGAAAAAAAAACCGATCCCACCCGTCTGCTCCGTTTGTACACAACTGCTGCCCTGATTAGGAGCCCTCCTGCAGAGGCGACGCGCACAAGGAGAGGGGTGTTGTGCCGCACTGCGAACGAACCTCTTCGGTGAGATCCTTGTCGGAATCTCCACCGAAGCAACGCTGATTCTTTGACCGTACACCGGCTCTCGACCCTTTACTCCTCTCCTTCTCCCTTCTCTCCGTGCCCACCATCTTTTTTTTTTTTTTGCACCTCATGGCTTTCTCTGCTCATTTTTTTTTGTCTTTATTAGCTTGCATGTGTGTGCACGCTCGCAGGTGACTGTGTGAGTTAGTTCACAGGTCTCTGTCCCTCCGCGCCAGACTTTTGGAGGGGTGGGGAATCTTGTTGCGCCCCTCCGCATTTGACTCACCTCATATCAGTGGAAAGGAAAATAGCCACAGTGTAACTATCATTCCAGCGGTCACAGTCGGATTTTCTTCGCCCTTCTTCTTTATGGGTGGCAACCATCACACAACGAGGACCTCACCCGTACTATTTCTAACAAAGACAAAAGACACCCCCCCACCCACCCACATCCACCCACATATAAATATATCCCGTCCCCTCGCCCTCTACCTCCCCTTCCCCACTCCAAAGAGACAGCAAAATACCTCAGCTAGTTTCGCTAACACCACCCCTTCTTGCGCATAATCCCCTTCCTGTGGCTTACGCTCGACGACCTTTACCACGGCTCGATCTCTGCGACTCTTTTTTTTCTTTCCTTTGTGCGGCCTTTTTGTCCTTGTCTTTCTGCGGCGCTTTCACTTTCTCGTATGTCTTCACCTTCTCCCCCCCCTCTCTCTTCTTTTTTGTCGCTACGTCTTAACGCTCGTTCCCTTTGTCCCCCTTCGCTCCTGCGTATATTAGTGCCTTTGGGGCTCTGTCGCTGTTGATGATTTGTTCTCCTCTTCCCCTTCACTCTCTAGTTCTAGCCTTCTCGTCCCGACACCCCTACTCTTTCTCTCTGGTCTTTTCAAGGCATTACGAGTAGTTGCATTTTTGTTTTCCGCGTCTTTACCTGTGTTCCGTCGAGGTATACGCTTTTTGCACCCACTTCTCCTCACTGTCGGTGCGTGGGGTGTGGAACAGCACCTCGGTCGATTTGATCGTTATTCGAGCCGTGCTTGGGGCTCCATACCTTCTGATTCATCACCTTTCCCTCTTTTTGTGTGTGTACGTGCGTGTTCTCTGCCCCGGCTGCGGTGATCATGAACCCCCTCTTAGCGCGGGACTACGAGGTCCCGAAGAAGCCCATTTTCCGTCTCGAGGGCAGAACAGTGGTGCAGAGCACCGAGGCGTCCGCCTTCATGCCAAACAGCATCACTGACAGCGTCATGTACAGCACCAACGGTCACCTTGGTCTGCGGCACCTGAGCGAGGTGGAAAGGGTTGGCTTCAAGACGGAGGTTCTAATGAATGGCATCTACCACGAGGAGCCGACGGACACCTGGGAGTTCAAGGGCATTCCTCGCACTAATCAGGTGGGGGCGAGTATCTGCACGGTCGACTTCGACTGCATGCTAGACGGTGAATCAGGTACACTGTCGTCGATTCCGCACCGAGAGCTGAACCTCGACGACGGTGCGTACCGCAGCAAGTGCTCCGACGTCATGAGCGCCGATAACGGCGTCATCTTCGACACCAACTACATGCGCACCGTCGCACTCAGCGACTTGAGTGCGTGGGGTGCGCAGGTGTGCTACACCGACTTCCGACTGAGTGACATAGGTTCGCCAGCGTCTGTCGGCAGCGTCAGCAACGCCGGCTTGGACAATGGTGTGATGAGTTCCTCTGCGCCACACAGCTTTAGTATGGATAGCATGTCCGACAGGGCGCAGCAGACGCATCAGTCGCTCACGATTGACCGCCCCCAAGAAAGCCTGAACTATCGGATCGAGCTTGTCGTGCTCATCTCCATTAACCAGGAGTGCTGGGATGTCGTCCACGAAGGGATGGACCGAATATGCCAGTCCTCGCTGACCTCGGACAGTGCGGTGACGACGTTTACAGAGGTGAGCTGCGTGGTAAACTACGGCGACCGATATAACCTCTTGCAAGCCGAAGTGCAGAGTACACCGTGGGCTCGCGATCCCGAAAGCGATACGACATCGCCGTTCTTGCGAGACCTGTACAATGTGAACGCCAGTGGCTCCCGGGACGGCCCCAGTAGCTACAGCAATAAGGAGGGCAAGGTGCACGGTAGAAGCGACCGGCATGGTAGGGACACTTCCGCCTTTCGTCGACCAGACACGTGGAACTACCACGCCTTTCACAGCCCAAACAAAGCGCAGAGGTCTTACGTGATCAAGAAGCGATTCATGCTGACGCTGACACCAGAGAGAGTGCCGGATAGTGTTGTGCTGACCTTCCGTGCCTGCCACAAACGTGCAGTCACAGAGCAGCGGCTGCGAGCCCTGCCGACGGTCGAGGAGATGATTGCGGATCAGAGGGCTGCGCTCGAACTGTTCTGGAAGACGTTTGACGCGGATGTCAAACTACAGGATGACCTGAGTCCCAGCCGCAGCTCGCTCCCCTTTGTGTACAACGCATTCCGCATGTTTATGGTTAGCCACGGACTGGAGGGCGGGCTGTCGCGCTCTGGACTCTCGGCCGCCGGCGACGGGCTGCTGTTCAACTTGTCAGAATACATTTACTATGGGTTGTACTACCTCCTCACCCAGCCGGAGGCATGCCTGCTGCTTCTGAAGAGCGTATACCACATGTTACCGCAGTCGCGCAAGTATGCGCGCGTCCTTGCTATGAACCGTGGTGCCGTCTTCCCGCTGAAAACGATCAGTGGAGTGCACTCAACGCATCCCGCCAATGTGAGCAATGCTCGATTCCACGTGAACGCTGAGATTGGCTTTCTCATTGCCCTCTACGATGATGCATCGGAGAACATCCCGGCCGAGGATCGGCTGCTGCTCCTCGAACTGATGATGGAGTCGGCTCGCATCTGGCCGCAGTGTGGGGAGTGGCAGGACGACCATACCGTCTTCCGCCTCGATAACATAGCCGGTACGGATGAGTACAATAGCAATGCCTCGGGCAACTTCTACGTCAACATCTCCGCGCGGAGGCACATCTCGTCCGCCTTCTCGTTTCTCGATCGTCAACAAGGACATCTCACCGAGGAGCAGCTGAATAGCGTCTTTGCTTCGCTGGGGATGACTCGGCATGAGATGGCAGAGCTGCAGGCTGTCGGCAACGGTATCGTCGTGCCGCAGCGCCACGAGCGACTTGGAGTGTACATGGTGCATGACAACTTCGACACCTTGCTTGACTGGGGCAACGATCGAGCAAGGCACCCTCTCCACCTGAATTACCACCCCATCCACATCTACCGACGCAAACTCATCGATGTGCCGGAGGTGCTCCTTGGGATGCTGCTCTACCCCGACGAGTTCGACCAGCGTGACTTTCGGCAAAACTTCGAGTATTACCTCCCACTGTGCACGTTTGACTCACCCGAGTCGCTGTTTGTGATGGTGCACGCGCTGTGCCGCGCGCGATCGAGTTTCTCGCAGCCGATGCCTCTTCTTCGCTCCTTGGCCAACATTGACCTCGACAACATTGTCTACTCCGCGGAGGGCGGTCTGCACTTTAGCGCGATTGCGACGACGCTGCCGGGGCTCATCTTCGGCTGCGGCGGGGTGCGACTTTCTCACAAGGGGCTGCAAGTGAACCCCATCCTTCCAGCCAGGGTAGAGAGGTACTCCTTTACGATCAAGTGGCGCGGCGCGGTGCTGCGGGTGTTGGTGGACTACGTGAACATCACGTACGACCTCCTCTCCGGTGCGAGTCTGCGTTTCATCCACGGCGCCCGCGGTGAGCGCATTCACCTCCACACCGGGTTTGGCCACTGCCCCGAAATTACGCACCTTGCTATCCCGCGTACGAGGCTGAGCCAAGTGGCGCAGTTCGACGGCGTGGTGCTTCTCTCCGACTGCCTCTTCGACAACCTCCTTGAATACAGCTACCGCTCGTGGTACAAGACGCTGGAGACGCTCTTCGATACGTACCGGGTACTGCACAACCGCCCCATCCCGCCGCTCACACCGGAGGAGTTTATCGAAAAGGTCGTCTATCAGTGCGAGGACGGCGAGATTTCGTTTAGTGGCATTGGTCACATCTTGCAGCGTCGTGGTGTGCACTTGGAGTTGGGCACGCCGGAAGATGCCGAGATCGTTGAGACACGGTATGGCTTGGCGAATGCGAAGGTGGCGGAGATGACAGAGATGGTACTCATGACGCCGCCACCCGTCAATCCTGGTCTCTTTTCCTTGCTCAAGTGCCTCGTGGAGAACGGCGTGGCGCTGGCCGTGGTGTCGTACAGCCGGACGCTGAAGCAGCTGCTCGCCTCGAACCCGCAGTTGACACGTCTCTTCGTGGCCTCCATCGACGGCGAGGAGGCGCACGATTGGAAGATCAAGGGACAACCTCACCTGGACTTGTACATACGGGCCGCCGAGAAGATCCATGTCGACACGAGCCGGTGCCTCGTGATTAGCCACCACCTGGACCGCGGATTCAACGCAAAGGAGATGTCGAGGTTCCGTATGTTCATCGATGTCGAGGACCCGTTTGTGAGCTCGCGATTCCCAAGCAGCCCGTACCCGACCTTGACACCAGAGGAGTCCCAGGAGACGGGCCGCTACAATCCCGTCGTGTGCCGTCTGAAACTTTCACAGATTCCGTCGACGATCGACGAGCTGGAGGACCTGGTGGACGGTCGAAGTGTGTGATGAAACATCCGGCCGTCGCGGTACACGCCACACAGCGCTGTGTGGTACGCGGAACGGCTAGCTCTACAGAAGCGGGTGCGCATCTGTCGCTCTCTGCGTGTGTGTGTGTAGGTGGGTCATGAAGTACCTGCAGGACAGAGAGGGGAAAGTGTGGGCTTAGTGTTGCGCACTGACGAAATCGTTGTTTATCAACACCTGCCCCCCGCGCAGAGCCTAATCACCCCTTCGTGTTTAGCAAAATCCCCCCCTCTCTTATCGATGGCGCATGACTTTTCATGTCTTTTTTGTTCGTTTGTTTCCATCGTGGTTATCAATTGCCGTGTTGGCCACCACTCACACGCTTTGTGTTGTGCTGCTGCGTGTATGAATGTTTGTGTATGAGCCTTTTTGGTGTCGCTTTAGCGGCAGTCTTCACGCGCAACGGCCCAAGAGCGAGAAGGGCCTTTATGGACAAGCGAGGATAAACGCGCGTTGAGCTGCGTCATGATGGTGATAGGCCGACTCATCATCCTGTGAGCACCTTTTGCATGGGTGATGAGAGGAAGTAAACGAGCAGATCGCAACTCTAGCTTCTCAGGCCTTGCTTGTAGGATCATACCCTGCAAGGCGTGTAGGGCTAAGCGACGGGAGTAACGCAACGCTGCTAATGAACGAGAGGCATTGCTGCGTGGTTTGCCGATGCAGTGCCCATCAAAGGCGGTGCAGCGGGACCTCTGTGTACCTTTCCGGGCGCCTGTTGACTGTCTGATGGACAGTAGTGCGCACCTGTTGCGCTTGGGCCGTATACATATACATATATATATGCCTGTGTATCTATCTTCCACCTTCCCTCCTCTCCTTTCTCTTCCCCCTTATCTCCTCTATCCCCGGTGTCTTGGCTTTACTGTTGTGTGCACGAGCATATTTTTTTACTTTATGCGGCTGTCTCTGCTTGTTGGTGTATTCGCCTCTCCCTTCTTTAACTGTTCTTAGCTCCACGACCGCTGTTCTTCCCCGCTTTCCTTCTGCTCAGCCTGTGTGGCTGCGGCATCATGGTTACCGTAACGACTTCCCTTCAGTGGTTTTCATTCCTTTCCCTAGCCATCTTGCAGAAACCCTTTCTTCCAGTGGTGAAGGATGTGATCGTCTACGTGTGCATGAGCGGCGCGCTGCTATTCCTCGTGACGATTGTGCTGGCCTACGGGCTTGCAGATAAAGAGATGCAGCAGCACCTGTCAAAGGCGGCGCAGGTGGCGGTATCACGTGGTGTCACCACAAAGGGTAACGAAGTGCTCGTGCCATTTTCGTACGAGGCGTTTGTGAGCGCCTCCGTGACCATGAGCGTTGTGTCAGCGCTCGCTGTTCTGCTGTGCTGCAGCTTTGTGCTTGAAATGGCCTGGGGTGGTATGGTGACCTGCGTGGCGCCTATGGTGGCGCTGACGGTGAACACAGTGAAGCCCAAATGCTGGGACATCGCAGAGGATTATCGTGGGAAGGCGCCACCCCCAGTAAACGCGACAGCGTAGTGACCATATCAGCAGCTTTCCTGGCTGCCTTTGCCGCATAGGATAACTTGAGTCGTTGCGCGTTGCTCCTTCTGATACTTGCAAGCTGCGAGTGGGAGGTGAGAAACTCGTTGTGGCGCTCGGTGACGGTACTCCGTGTGTCTGTGTGTCTGTGTGTCTGTGTGTCTGTGTGTGTGTGTGTGTGTGTGTGTGCGCTTGCTTTTCTGTGAAAGCGGATGCGCATTTATTTTTGGGGGTGTGTTCGCCCATTTAAGGGGCGGTTGTTAGCCGCTGCTGCAGAGGGGAAGCGAACCAACGAAAGAGAATCAACACAGACCCATATGCACGAACAGAGGGGCAGCTGCCAGCGTTGATAGGGCGGCGCATAGGTGGCTAGTGGCGTCATACAGACAGTTGTATGAGCACTAGAAGTGTTACAATTTGCTGCTTCCCTTTCGTAACCGGTGTGTTCAGCCGTACCAGTCTGCTCACTCGTTGTGGGCCTCTTCCCTCTGCCTTCGCTGAGAGCTTCTCTGGAGGGCCCGGTGCACGTGGTAAGGTGGCTCTAATATTGACTTGTGTGTCCAGCAGCGACATCACTCTCGACAGCTTCAGCTTCCCCCCTCTCCTTCTACATCTGCTGCTGCTGCTACGTCCACAGGTGCACTTTGTTTTCTCGCTTCTGTGTGTCTTCTTTACCCCTCGATATGGCACTGAGTATGGTGAGTCGCATCAACTCAATACAGTAGATCGGCGCGACGGTTCCGTCTAGTGTCCGCCTGTGCTACACGTGTCTGTGGTTCGCGTGTGTCACGGTCTAGCGCGTCACTCTCCGGCACGAGCGCCTCTCTTTTTTTTTTTTGTCGTCGTTGCTCGTGCCACTATCGTTGGCTGTGTGTGTGTGTGCGTGTTTGTGGGTTTGCTGCTGTTGCCTCGTCTTTCTTCATGCTTTCTCGGCTGCCGCTGCGTCGCTTTCGCCCCTTCGCCTCGTCGCTTGGCGCGACGCATTCCAACTCGGCCGATACTTCCGCCTCACACGTGGAGACGCATCCGCAAAACACTACCGCCGCGAGTACACCAGTCACTCAATCATCCTTGGCGAGAAGCAAGCCGCCCTCCAAGGCTGCTACCGCGTTCCCCGCTTCTGCGTCCTTTCTGACAGATTACCGGACGGAGAGGGCGCAGAGCCGCTGGAACGCAGCGAGGCACCACACTCGGGCCGCCACATCAGCGTCGTTGCCCACCGCTGCATCGCAGGGCACTACCTCCACATCCTCAGCCTCATCGTCATCGCACGTAGTGCCATCCGCTGTGGCTCGCCCACTTTTGCAGCGCAGAATGCAGGGAAAGAACAAAGTGGTGGTGCTCCACCCAGAGGGAAGTCAGGTCGTTACTCTTGACCTGTCTATCCAACTCTCGGAACCAGCGAGCAATGGATTGCCGCCCTCATCATCCGTGACGGGTACTACGGCACCGTCGCAGCCGAAGCGTGTCTCCACAGTCGTAGTAAAGAGCATGGCTCGGGAGGAAAAGGAGGTGGCATCCAAAACGCTGGATCGCATCCGTCTGCTCTTCGCACCACCGCGGCCAAGCAGGAATAACTCGAAACGGATCACGAAGGAGCAAATTTTTGCTGACTGTCCAACTGTGCGCGCCTTCTGCCGCTCCTCCGACCTCGCCAGGGTGGCGGAGGCGGACAGTTCCCTGGCTGCTCCAGGGGCGAAGTCAGCTGTCCTCCCGTCATTGAGCGAAGCAGCACCGTACACGGAACTGAACCCAGTACTACCCAACTCTGTCTTTTGGAAGCACGCTCAGGTGCTGTGCGTCAATGAGACCAACGTACGTGTGCTCTACAACGTGCCTACGATCACCTCTCTCACGTCGCCAGGTATACCGTACGTAGGGCTGCCGCTCGCGTGCGCAGACGTGTCGCTGCTCTTCGCGTCCAAGGAGAGGGTATGCTACGAGTGGTGCGTGCTCTCTGAGGCGTCGGCGAGCTCGCGCAGCCCCACTCACGGAGATGCAACCTTTCGCGTGGTTGGCACCGCGCCAACCTTCACGCCAACCAGCGACCTGCAGGGCAAGGCGATGATGCTGCGGGTTTCTCTGGACCCCGCCACTGGCCTCTGGACGGAGATGCGTCTGCCTGGTGTCGTGCGCCAGCTACCGCCACCGGTGTCACGTTGGCAGGAAACGGTCACGGATGTCAACTACCCGGCTTTCCGCGTTGTCACCTACAACATACTCTACGATGACTTCTGCACATCGAAGAACTCCAAGGCGAAGATATACCCGTTTGCCAGCGATGAGGTTCTCGACCTTGAGAACCGAAAGGTGCGCATCGTGCAGGAGCTCTTAGCCTATCATGCGGATCTGGTCTGCTTGCAGGAGTGCGGTCGAGATGTCTTTCAAGGCTACTTTCTGCCTGTGATGCGCGCGTGCGGGTACGACGGAGTGTACTGCAACAAGTCTGGATCGGTGAGGGAGGGCTGCGGTTTCCTGTTTCGCGAGTCTCGCTTTCATCTCGTTGAATCCGCGTCTGTCCCGCTGAACTTTCAAACTCTTTCCTCCATGTTTCCGGACCTGGCGGGGCGGGTGGGTGCTTGCCCTGAGCTGAAGGAAGCGCTTTCCACAGTGACCACCATTGGGGCGCGAGTGGTGCTTCGAGAAACCACCAGTGACAAGGAGGTGGTGGTCGGTAATACGCATCTTTTTTACCACGCCAATGCGTGCCACGTTCGTATTCTGCAAGCGTACATGCTGCTGCACTGGCTGCACGAGGCGTCCCTGATTCCGCCTGGCGGGGACGCGGTGGCGTCACCGTCATCCAGTTTTGCCGACCATGCACCGCCGCGCCGACCTGTTGTCATGTGTGGGGATTTCAACTGCACGCACCCCACCGGCGCGTACCGTCTTCTCACAACGGGTCAGGTGGAGGCCAATCACCCATCGTGGGATAAGGGGAAGCTCTTCTGGTGGGGTTGCGCGCGACTGCTTGGTTACGAAGCCGAGAACCTCGGAGAGCTGCTTGACAGGGACGCGGTGCTGCCGCAGACTAGAGTGGCGCGAAAGAGCCCCACGCAGCAGCAAAAATCGCCAGCAGAAACGGCGAAGCCCACCACCACCAAGTTGGCAGATGTTCCTGTGGAAGCAAGCAACGAGACGCAAGGACAAGAGGAATCCGCACGACGCGAGTATGAGGAGCGCGTTATTACGAAGGTGTTTCACGAGGCGCTCTACGGACCACAGATGCACTTGCAGGACGCCTACCAGCGCACCGATCTCTCACTGCCGTGGACGAACTTCACGCTCACTTTTCGTGAGGTGATTGACTACATCTTCTTCTCCGAAGACTCTTTAGAAGTCCTTCGCACAGTGCCCATTCCTCCAGAGGCCGAGCTGGCAGAGAACTTTGCCTTGCCGAACAAGAAATATCCGTCCGACCACATCGCCCTTGTTGCAGACCTCGCCTTTACGACGTAGTAAGCTGCGCATTCCCTCCCCTCCTCTCACCAGTGTAGCCCCTTGCCAGGGCCTCATTTTTTTTTTTTTCATTCTTCCGCACAGTCTCCGTAACACACAGGCAGCATTTTTTCTGTGCCCGCCTACTCGTCATAATTTGGGAGAGTATTGGGTGTAAGCACCACGAAGGAAAAATCACAGCACTATCGCTCCATAGTAGCGAACAAAATAAGGTGACGACACATATTTACGTGACGCGGCAGTGGCGATGCACGTCCCCCGTTGCTGGTGCGCAAACAGCCAAGAAATAGCTCTCTGTGTCCCCCCAATGTCACCGGACTCTTCTTCTGAGTAATTTGCTGTTCATCTACGACAAGACTCCACCATACCTCCTCCGCTGCTTCTTCTCTTCTAGCGTAAAAAAAACACACACAGACAGGTTTCGCAAGTGTAGTCATCACTGGAGTCTCACACATCTTTAGTTACGCTTCAACTCTCTTGCGTGCTCTCCATCTCTTCTGCTGTTGTCGCGCATGCACCTCCTCGCCCTCAGTCTTCCCACAAAAGATACCGCCCTCTTCTCTCCCTTCGCAATCCCCCCTCGAGAAGAGGCGGAGACACTCGCCAGACCGCGCGTACTCATCTATCGATACACATAGGCTCGCGACACACCACTCGCCCGAGAAGCAGCCCCCCCCCCCCCCAGCGTGGGGTCACACCCGCGGCCTTGCGACGACAGTGAACCTGCTCTCTCTTCTGTTGAGCAGGGAGAGCGGGACTGCCTCTGTCGCCTGCCCTCCACCATATTGCATGCCTTGTTTCATCTCAGAGGGCGCAGTCGCGCACATATCGCCCACACCGGAGACGCATACATGTATAGATCCTTGACACCACGACTAGAAGACGGACCATCTCACTTTTTTTTTTTCGGTCTTCGCCCCGCATCTCCACTTTTCTTGCTGCTTTCAAGCCGAATGCAGCCGAACATGGAACGACGGGTTCTCGTATACCAGTGCGGTACGCGCTCTGTGGTGAACTTGAGCGAGACTCGGACATGTTCCTCCCCTTCACGTTCCCGCTGTCTTCCATCCGAGTCATCGACAACGTGTCAAGGGAGCCGACCACGCGAGGCGGCAGGCTTTCTGGGCAACACTACCACCGCTGCTACCGAGCGGAGCGCTCTCGACTCTCTATGCAGCACACTCACCGTGAACACGGTAACAGACCCGAGGGATGCATGGTGGGTTGACGGGGTTCTCTCCCAAACAGCTCTCTCGCCATCTCCTCGATTGCCTCCGCCTCCGCCTCCGCCTCCGCCGCCTGCTCGATGCACAAGTCATGGCGTCAACGATACAATAGGCAGACCAAAGAGCGCTCGAGCTGAAGCGCTATCGAAGCGGTGCCCACACCAGAGTCTTCAGGGGATGAGCCTCAGCCCATTTGTGGATGACGTGCACAGCTGTGGCGACTCGGCGGCACTTCCGGAAAGCGACTGCCATTTTTCATCGTTTGCCGAGTGGCCTCCGGTTGCAGTGGTTGCGTCCTCGAGTCCTGTGCTGTTGTCTTGTGACCAAGTAGGTACCCAGGCTTCGGTGCGCTGTGCTGCAGCTGGAGACGTGCCTGGTGAGTGGATGTCGGGCGTTGGGGCTGACGGTCACGAGACTATGCATGGGTTCACTCAACCGCCACTAGAACTGGCGACCTCTTTCCAGACAGGCAAAGTGGAATCCGCTGCTTACACCGACCCGGCACTAAGCGCTAGTAGTGAGTGTAGTGACGCCGTTTCAGCGCTTCGTGAGTGTAGTAGGACGGGGCCACTGCCGTACTTGCTCACGTCTAACGCCGACCGTGGAATCGTCCCCATCGTTGCCACGGGTGCGGAGCGTGTGCTCTTCGGCGAGGACGACGACTTCATGGACCTGTCCACTGCCTCACCCAGTTGTTGCATCCCTCAGCCAGAGTTGCAGACAACGCGTGCCGCACTCTGCGCAGCAGTCGATGCAGTGGCGCACACACCTCCTCGTCCTCGCGACGTACGACCGAGCGCGCTGCTTGCTTCGAATCACGACGGCACCGGTGGATGTGAAAGCACCGACTGCAGCTCCCACGAGCACTTCTCCGTTCACTACGCTGCAACCTCTGTGTCATCCTACACAACGCCTAGCGAGTCTGGGCTATCTGCCGCGGCCCCTGTGGGTGCCACTGGAGAGTCGCTGGACGCAAAGTTGCCGGGTGACTGCAGGCCTGTGAAGGAAGGCCTCACACCAAAAGTCATCAAGAACGATGCCGGGGCTCTGTTGGCCGTGGCGAAGGATGACCAGACTGAGGGTACGCCCTGTGCGTCCACAGCTGTTGCGGGGGCGAGCGGCAGTCTATCTGCATTGAAAACACCCATGCCGTCGCCGCTTCGCCAAGAGCTTTTCCTTCGTCTGCTCAACGACCACACCGTCTCAGCCACCCACACGCCGGCAGCGCATACAGGTTCCTCGACTTCCTCGCTTCCGAATGCCGGTATCCTCGCCACACCCACGCCGCTGCATCGGCCACATAGATGGAGAGGCGCCAGCGCAACTCCAGGGTGCGAAAGCGTGGCGCTGATTACAGGATTTCCTACGCCAGTGAAGCTGTCACCCATACCCACGAAGGGTTTTTCGGTGTACCCCGACCTTGCTGCCAGCGACGCCGTTGCGACAGCAGACGCCATTCTGACCTCCACGCCTCGTGCATCCGTCTCATCGTCTCCTGCAGTATCTGCAATTCAGGGCGAAGCGTACGAATGCGATGGCGACGAAGATGACGCAGTTACGCCGGATGCTGTGATGGACCAGCTTGTGATGGCAAAGAACGCTTGCGCTGCGAGGCGCCAGACAACCAGTTTATGGGCCTCCGTAGGGGGTGGTGTATCACCCTACTCCGATGACAACATGGCCGACTACCTGAGTTGTGGGCACAGCATCAGCAGCATCAGTTCGGAGTGCTCTGTGTCACAGATCTGCGTGGGGGCCCGCCAGACAACCCGCGTCTGGACACCGCACTCCAGCGAGGTATCGCAGCAGCAACAGCTGACGCAGCCGCCCTCATCTTGCATCGATGGCCACTCTTCGCGTCTCCTGAACAGCTTCCCTTCCAGCACTGCTGTGCCGCAGCAGCCACCGCCGCCGCAGCCGATCTCTTTGTACAGCTCCACCACGTTAGGCACTCCCAGCACTTTTCCATGCGATCACACCTTCTCTGCTCATTTAAACCGATCTCGCACAGCTTTGCGCTCCGAGCGAGCCGCTGAAGAGGTGTCAGGGGACTCGACAGCGATTTCGGCGATCTTCAGGGAGGTGCAGGCGCAACCACTGCACCAGCCGCCTCAAAATCTAAGCAGCTCCGATGTCCTGACTGGTGGCCTTGCACTGATGCACAGTTCTACGGATCACTCTATAAGTGGACGGGTCATGCCCAGCTGTGTCGCCGACACCCTGAGCCTCGGTATCCCGACAGTGCCCACGACTCAGTCCCTAGCGCAGTCGTTTGGCGACAGCTGTTACTCTCCCTTCATGCCACCAACCACGCAGTACATTCAAGCTCTGACCATTCCTGGACTTGGGTGGCGTAATTGTCCCCTTGCACACGCGGCGCAGCGCGCGGCCCTTGCCGTGGAGAGTTCGGAGGGCGACACTGGTGGCACTGCGTTCATCTGTGGGGCACATCGGAGGGGACGACAGGAGACAAAGCAGCCCGCATTGATGTCCCCTGTGTTCAACGACAATGAAGAGAGAAAGACGTCACCGTGCCCTACAGCGGTGCCGTCTTCGGTCAAGCTACCAGCTCTACCTCTGCTGGTGACTTCACCAGTGTCATCGAATCCCACACAGTTCTTCGATGTCCAGCAACTACGGTTCCCAAACTTGGAGGAGACCCAGTGCGATGCGATCCATGACCGGAGAGCTTTTCGCTCTGCATTCCTGCAGTCTCACTCATTCCACAAGGAGCCCGGGCGACTGAACCGCAGCGTCCTACCAGCATCATCGTGTGCCTCGTCGATTTCAAGCCAGCTGCGGCGGTCGTCCTCATCAAAGCTATCCGCCGCCTCACCGCAGGGATTCTGGCAACCGCACCCTGGGCTGTCGTCCACCAAAGACGCATCGTGCAACGGGGAAGTATCGCACGCGCACTACCATTCCACCTTTACAGGCACTTCGCACTCCTCGACCTACTTCATTGACTCATGGCTTTGACAGGAGTTTGGAGGAGACAGGGAAGAGGGTGAGAAGATGAGGTTGAGACAAGGGGTGATAGTATGGATCATTTGATCGCCAGAAACGCGTGGCGTGCGAGTTCGAAAGGCAGAGGTGAAGTACAGACCGCGACTGCGGGCAACGCATGCACACCTGTACACACAACCACTCACACGTACCGCCGCCGAAACGATGGCAAAGCTGACGTTCCTGTGGTGTTTGTCTTTCTCAAGTTTATAGATGCACACCTTTGTTTATGTTACCGAAGAGTGTTTTGCGCTGCTTTATGTGTTTTCGCCCCTTGGATTCTCTGAGTCACGCGAGCCAGTGAAGAAAAGTAGCATTCTACGATGACGCGGAGCGTCGCTGCACTTTCGCGGTAAGGACAGTGGGAAAGGAGGAAGGAAGCGTGTAGGTGGATCAGTGTTCCGCACACAGTGGGGCTACGCACAGCTCCACGTATAAGCAGGGCGAAATGGACAAAGAGGGTATGAGGAAGCACTGATGACGGAGGACTTCCTTTCGGTGAAGCCAGACAAATGCGGGCGTACAGCACGCAGCATTCTCCCCTTTTCGCTGTACCTCTTCCTCGATCTCCGCGTCATCTCAGTTGAACCAAATTCACCGCGCGGCGGGTCTCAGTCGCCGTCGCAACCGCTTCTGTGGGCCCCTGTTACCACCTTTCTTGTTCTTGGCGTTTTTCATTGTGGTAATGCGCAAACATTCTAGGTGCACCAACCTCCCCCCTCCCTCAACACCTCCTTCGCGCGCACCTTTCTTTCAGAGCATCCTTCCCTCTTCACTTCCCCTTTTCCCCTTCCTATTGTGCTTCTCCTCTCTGCTTCATGCAATCCCAACAAAGACACACCACTCTCACTCGATCTTCGTACTGGGCGACTGATGCCCTTTTTCGTTGTTGTTTTCTGATCACCACCACCAGGAGACGCTCATTAGTGCTCCGCTGCTTCACTCAGTGAGGGAGCGATGAAGGATAGGGAGAGAATAGGTAAGGTGATCGTTCTCCTGCGCCCCTCCTCAGTGACGCCATCCTTGATGGACGGAATTGGACCCGGCCGGCCCTGAGGGCATCGCTCACTCATTGGCCATATCTTCCGTTGGATACTCCGTGCAGTTTCCACATACGGATCAAATCAAACGACATCTTGTGTCTCTTTCATCTTCCGTCCGTCGTCGTATTTCATCGGGACCTTCATCGCTCCTTCTCGAATGTAAGGAGGCTGACTCTTCTCCTCGTTCTTTCTGGTCGATTTCCAAGAGAAGAAGAGGGGCGAAGGGAAAAACAAGAGCCCCAAAGCAGTGCCTTCAGTAAGATCTACCGCAACGAAGACACCCCAAGACACAGACACACCATCGAGCACGCCATCCGTCATGCGGGGAGGGCGGGGGTGGTGGTGGTGGTGGTGGAAAAAGGGGGTGGTACACACGCTTATCTTTTGTCAAGCTCTCTCCTATCTCTATTCATATTTTTTTTCTTCTGTTTTCTTTCTTTCTCTGGTGTCTCTCTCCCTCTCTCGGTGTGTGTGTATGGGCGCGCGTTTATTTTCTTCCAAGTTATCATCGTTCTTTCCAAATCTCCTCTAGTTGATGACATCACGAGAAGTGCGCGCGCTGTCGAATACACGCTTGCACTCGCACAACATGATTTGTTGTTGTTGTTTTGCCGGGTGGGGCTCCACACAGTCACCTCAGAGGACGATCCTACGGCGGTTGAAAAGCAAAACAAAAGGGGCGTCGAGCCCCTCCCCCTGTATACATACGCATATAGACATACAAAGGGCAGCCGTGTTCACGACTTGCGGCTACATAAGGGCTTCCACAGGTCTTTTGCTCTTTTCATCACTCCTGTTTTTATTTTTCCTGTTTTGGGCTCTCGCGCTGTTTGTTGTTGCTCTCGCTCTCTCTCTCTCTCTCTCACCTTACGGTGCTCTTTCTTTTTTCCCTTTCTCTGCGTGAAGGGGCCTCCTGGTAGTACTGCGTTTTATCTGGGGGAGGGTGGTGGTGGGATGGGCAGGGTACACACGTGCCAGCACTCCCACTGTCACCCACGCCCTCAGCACCCTGAGCTTCTTTTTCGCAATCGTCTACGATGTCGCACGCCTTCCTGGCGCCTCTCCCGCGGTATGACTACCCGTCTCCACGTATTCCGCCGAGCAGTGGTGCAGGTGGCGGTCGCTGGAAAATGCAGCCATTCAGACTTTCTCGACGAGGTATGCCGAACAAAATCTGCACGTCGGCCAGTCGTTTTCATACGTGTGCGTTGCATCTTCTTACCACCTGCTGGCGCTTCTTGCAGCTCTCACCCACCTCCTCACTCTTTGATCCCAATGCCCTTCTCTTCCTGACGAAGGCACGTGTGTTGCGGCACCTGTCCGTGAGTCTTCCGTCTATTGACCCGCAGGGTAACAACAGCCCCGCTTCACGGATAGTCACAAGAGACACAGCCGCTGCCGCCTCGCCGGGCTCCTCGTCCGCGTCAACTCCACGAGACAAAGCGGAGGACTGTGCGCCAAAAATGTTACCTTCACTGCCTTAATCTGATGGTTCCACGAGAAAGACGCCCTCAAATGAGGGGAAGCGAGTTACACCACGAGGGTCTACCGATGGCGAGTGGGCAGCCAAGGCGAAACGGGCAGGGCGGTTTGCTAGTTGTGTCGAAGCTAGCTTACTGCCGCAGCGTCGCAGCTCACGTGCGCTCCATAGCCCTACCAAGGACCAAGCTTCACCTCCTCTCACGAAGGGTGTCTCTTTAGAAGGTCATTTTACGCGAGTCGAGGGCGACGCACAAGATGCTTCTGTGTGTCATGGACCACGGAATGGCTGTTGCCGACGACAGTGAGCTGCTCTACGTTGGCAGCGCTCTCTCCATCTGAGCGCCCATTAAGGACCACTCGGAGTCACTGGTTTTTCTCCAGTTTTCCGTTGCCGCGAACCATGCAGAGCTCGACTTGTGCGCCTTAACCTTTTTCTCCATGCGGTTCATCCCACTTACTTTCATGTCTTCCTGCGGTGAGGCCATCATCATGAGCGTGGACGAGCGATGGCAGATCTACTGTACAGTGTGCCTCGTGCTGCGCGTAATAACGGCAACGGCGGTCGTGACGCAGTGATGGGTTCGGTGCCACCTGTACCTGGCGATGCCCTCAGGTATTTATACCTCTCTCTCTCTCTGTAGAAACTCTAGTAGAGCTGCAGACAATCACATGAGACAGCGGTTGCCATAATCCAATGACGCGTAGAGCCGCATCGCTCACGCTGGGGCCGCGACTATTTTCCCTCTTTTTAGATGTTCTCCCTCCTCTTCACACACACGCACTGCTGTTTACCGCATTTCTATGTTCTGCAGATTCCCCTGTCTTGGAAGGGCGAGAGGCGAAGCGCCGGAAGAGGAAGGGGAGAGTTGCATTCATTTTGCTGTTCTTGCCAATTTTTTCGTCCTTCCTACTCACAGTCTGAAACCCCAAACAGGGAGACTACATGCCGCTATGAGGAGGTGTGCAGCATAGACAATCTGCGGTACATTTTTTCGACCTGTGTGCGTGAGAGCACGGCCTTTTGGGGCCCATAGGGAAAAGGGCTGCACACACGCACATTGAATGCATGAGAGAGCGAATCAGGAGACACTGTAAAGGACTCTCTTTCCCTCAAACAGAGCATTGATGTTTTGCTGATCTGCTCCATTAGGAGAGGTTTTGCTGTGTTGTACTCCATCACCCCCTTTTCGCTCTTTTCTCTCCTCTGCGCATGTTTTCTTCCGTTGACGCTCCTGCTACACGGACGGACGCCGTCGACTCACTCCACTCTCATCCCCCCCCCCCACTCACTCTTGAAATGTTTCGCTGCCTCACCATGGCCTCGTTCATGTCTCCTTCTCTTCATAACGATGATAAACCGGCACACGCAGGCATATCAGAGACGTATTTCCCCAACAGCAACACTCGCAACAGACAACAAGCGACAATAAAAAGTTATCGTCTTTTTTTTTTTCGTTGCCCTTGTTTGCTTTGGTAGTGCCTCAAACGCTTTCGGTAATCATCAGCGCCACAGCTGCAGGTAACGTGCCAACCATCACACGCAGACTCTACACGTTTTCTTTATTTTTGAGTGACCTGCACCTTCTGTCGCTGTACAGTGGTGCGTCGAACTACATCAGTTCCGCGCCAGCGGAATACCTTGAAGAGTCCTCTGTGTGTTCCTCGATCTATTCGGCGCAGTGTGACGGCCACTACTATTCCCTCTTCGCACTTCTTTTGTCGAAGGTGTTCCCTTCTCCTGTCATTGTCATTTGTGATTCTTATATATATATGCCTGTGTTTGGTGTCTTCTCTGTTGAGGGTTTTTCCGCCTCTATTCAGTCCTCGTGGTGACCCTCTTCCCACTTTTGCGCCTCCTACCAGCCACCACCTAGAGGCACACGTGGTGCTGCTTTCAAGGTCTGCATAAATATATTTCGTTCGACTCTTTGGTCCTGTAGTGACTTCTCCTAATCCCCTTCTTGACTCGTTAGAGGATGCGTCTCAGTACCCCCTCCGCAGTGCGGCTCTTTGGTGCACTTTTGGTGATCGCCTGTTTCGTGCACGCCTCGGTGGCATTCCCGTACGGTAGATCGTCGGCGGTCACGGAGCTGACGTCGTCTTCGCTGAATGCCTTTGTGAACACACACAAGCCGGTAGTCATTCTCTTTTACGCCCCGTGGTGTGGACACTGCAAGCAATTCCACCCCGAGTTTGAGCGGTTTGCCCAGCTGATGAAGGGTATCATCCGCGTTGGCGCAATTGATGCCGACCGGAACACCCACATTGGGCAGCAGTTCGGTGTTCGTGGCTTTCCAACGATCAAGTACTGGAGGAGCGGCGCAAAGTCCGTCTCCTCCGCCCAGAATTACCAAGGCCAACGGACAGCGGCGGCACTGCAGAGCTTAATGATAGGGGAAATCAGCTCGAGTGAGGTCACGAAGGTGACCACAGCAGAAGAGATAAAGCACGCCGCTCGAAACTCTCCAAAGAAGATGATTGGCGTGTTGCTCTCCCTGAAGAACAAGGTGCCGCCGATGCTGTCGGTCATGTCCCTGTCGCCGAAGCTAAAGCAGCTGCCGCTGGTGTTCTCAGGTAATTGCAACCTTCACAAGGGTGTGGCGGAGGCCTTTGGGGTCACGCAACTACCAATGCTCGGCGTGCTGCGCTACACCCCAGCAGAAGGCGATGCAGCGGAGAAGTTCGAGTTGATAATACACGAAAAAAATAACATCTCTTACGAGTCCGTCGCGCACTTTTTCCTTGACTGTGCAGAGAACCAGTGCAGCTCCGGCACGAAGAGTTTCGTGAAGTCAGTGAACCTTGACGAGGATGAGAAGCACCTCCAAACCCATGGCACCGCGCGGCAGGCCACCGTCGCACTCCCAGTGGTGCCGGTCGAATACACTCCAAAAGTGATTTCGCAGTTTTGTGCGCCGCAAACTCACAAGATTCGCGGCCAGTCTGCCCTGTGTGTCTTCAGTCTTAGCAAACGCGTCCATCTCGACCAGGTACACAAGTACTTCAAGAACGACCCGTTACTTTTCTTCGAGGCATCTCAGCATAAAGAAGAGCTGTTGCATGAGCTCCACTCTAAGTTTGGCGTACAGCTGGTGCCTCTAGGAGAGGCGCCAGCGTCTTTGACGGAGTCCATTGTAGTCCTACGCCACTCGAAGCCAAGGACAGCGCGGTATGCGTTGCTGGAGCACATTAGCTCCGACGAGGATTTACAGGCAGCCCTGCAGCGCATACTGAATGGGGAGGTTCACCTCATCTCAGTAGACCTTGGTGCTGTATAGACGGTCCAACCCCTTGCAATGCGACTTTGACGATAGCCACAATGGGGGCGAGTGAAGAGAGGAAAAAGGGCGAGAGCTCAGATTTCAATTCTCCCCTATTTTAATAAACAGCCCCCCACTTGCTGTGCACGTGTTGGATTGGCTCGTCACTGTGCTTCCATCAATGTGGCAACTATCGCTTTTTTTTTCATACCTGCCTTCTTTGTGTGTGTCTGTGTGTTTGTGTATGTGCCTTTGTGTGTGAGACTTATGCGGTTGGCGCGATTGGTGGTGGTGATGGGGGGTGACTGCGTCAGCGTTGCAATAACCATAATGTGCAGCCTCCTCGCCCCGACCTTTGTGCGTGTTTTATCTCCCGTTCTTTGCGCATCCTTTGCACTTTACGACGCCCCTCTTCACTCGACTGGTTTGGTGTGCGCTTGCGTTTTGTTTGCTGTGCTCTAATGAACACACACACACACATTAGTTGGAGAGCTAGTGCTGGTGGGCTCGCCAAGCTTGCCTTCAGAGAACTTAGAGAGCGTATAGGATGTCAGGACCGAAAAGTGAATCATCCGTTCGAGCTGAAGAGTAACCCTCTCCCGTCTCTGTTGCAAACTGTACGCTGCCTGAGTGTGTGGGCCAAAACATTGGCTGATCAAGCAACACACTGCTCCGAGGCGCCGACAAAAGCAAAGAAAAAGGAATGAGCTAAAAATGAAATCGAAGAGAAAAAAGGTCAATCGGAAGCAAAGCACTACCTCTGATTTAGATATGGGCTTACTACTGGAGTGGTCTCACGCTGTCTTCCAGTGAGACTTGTCGTGGAATCCAAGTCGTTTGTTTCACTATCGTAAAGGGACCTGCTCATCCTCACTCCTGGGTACCGGCGTCACATTCATGAACGGTGCACTGGGGTCACTCTCCGTACAGTTTACCCTCTCTCACTGTGAGCCCCCCTCTCCAACTGGGGGATGCACAGGCACACGTACATACGCCGACCCCCCCCCCCCCCCCCCCCGACACAAGCAGAGGACTTACCGTTTCGTCTATACGCCCTCTCTGCTGATGCGTGGCTTTCTAGTTTTCTCCAACGCTTTGTTTCAATCCTTTCTCGCCTCTCTGTTGGTTTGCCTGCACGTCTCTGTATGAACACGCATTCGTCTACCACACACGTCGCTGTTCCTCTCTCACGCGTTCCCCCTTGTCTCGCGCTTTGTTTCTCGGTCTTCACCTCTTTACGTACCTACCCGCTCTCATTATGTAGGGGCACCTTCGTGGTGCGCCTCTAAGGTTCGATGCTCACTTGGTCTGAGGAATCCAGGCAGACGCCCTATCCCTGCCAGTGCCAAGCCACTCCAGGTGGTGCCAGGGACTAGCACCTACGCCCTAGCACAGGTTCACACGATAGAGCGTTGCTGATGTCGGCGGTCAGGCCCTAGATGGCGCTACGTCGGCGTGACCTGCGACCGTGAACACGCTTGTGCCACTCATGTGATGGGCAAGGCGTCGGCGGGACTTGAAGGTCTCTCACCAGGCCCTGAGTGCTTACTGGTGCGGGGAGTCTGAGTCCCCCCCCGGGGGGGGGGTTGCGTCAGGTGGCGGCCGACACCGTGAGTGCGGCTGTAACGTGACCTACGAGGCAGGGGCTGTGCTTCGCTGACTGAGTCGGCGCACTGCTGTAACGCGTGTGTCTGCGGCTTCTTCGCACCAGGCGATGGGCGTGTGACCGAAGCCAAGGAAAAGTGGAGTTCAGCTCATGTGGTACGACAAAATGGCCAAGCTGAAGGGAACGATCGATCGCCTTTCTTTTTCGCTGTAAAGGTGTTGTTCGGGGGACCCTCTTGTAGAGGGTCTCTTCATTGTATTTTTTTTTAGGCGTCTCCCGATCGACACGCACGGGTCTGGATGATGGCATGACTACTCTCTTTCCTTCCCGCTTATGCAAAGGAGCCCATGGACTGGGTTTTACTAGCTTGTCTATACGCTCAACTGAGCCACAACCGGCCAGCCCCGATCGTCTCAGCCACCGAGTGAGACGTGAGGGATAAAGAGAAGGGGTGAGCACTGCACTGGCGCAGAAGTCATCCAAACGATGAGCAGTAATGCCGTACGCACCGGATGCAGAAGCCAACTTCCCCTACCTGGTGGCGTCCAATAGGCTTGTGACGTCGCCCATAAGATGCTGGAAAATGAAAAGAATCCCCTCAACTTCGTAATGACCTTCTCCCTCCCCCCTTTCTCTCTCTTTCTCTCTCTGATCTCACAGAATTGCGGGCAGAAAATATTCACTTGAAGCTGACGAGGATTCGAAAGGGACTCATCGAAGTCGACACTTTCCTCCGTGTCTACTTGTCTCCGTTGAAGTCGGGCTTATTTGCCAGTCCTAACTCGCTCTTGCACACCAACATACACTGGCGTTCCTTTCTCTTCTGTTTCGCTCCGTTTGGGTCACACTGGTGCAAATTCTGTCGCCCAGAGGTGCACATGAGAGAGTGACATCGGACTTCTTCTCACTCCCTCTTTGTTGTTGCGGTGGCTGTGGTTGTTGCTGTTGTTTCTCCGCCGCCCCCTCCCCGTCTGCATTTCGCTGACCCGCTCTTCTGCGAGTCGCTCACGAGTCTTCATTAGCAGCTGACCACGTGCACAGGAGGCTTCACGTAGCCCGATAGAGGGGGAAGTTGGGGCTACTGAGGTGAACAAAAGCGCAGAAACGCAAGAGAAGACTCGAACCACCAAAGACCCACATTGAAAATACACCGACAGAGAGAAGGACGCACGCGAGCGAAGCCGAGGAAGGGACGGAAGTTGCAACGGTTTTCTTGTTTGTCGTTCCATACGTCTTCCCCCCTCTCCCTCTGTTCCTGTCGTCGTGCGGCGACACCTCGCGGAAATCGATTTCTGCCTTTTTCGAGCTCAACGGCTCTCGTCCCCACACTTTTTTTTTATATGGCATTCGTCTTATCTTAGTCGTGCATACAGAAGCCACTTTCATTGTCTTCCCTCTTCTTTGGGGAGGATCTGGATGGGTGTCGTTGCCGCTCTTCTATTGGGTTGGTGACATCGCCTCTTTCTTTTCGTTTTCTGTTTCCCCTTTGCCTGATCATCTCGTGTATTCTCTCGTGTTTGTTCTCTGTCTCGATCGCTTTCTCTTTTGTTTCTTGTGTGTGTCTGTGCGTCTGTGTCTCTCTCTCTCTCTGTGTGTGCGTGTGTGTGTACGTCTTGGTGTGCGTTGGTCTGTCATCTTTTTCTTTCTCCCTTTCTCTCTCTCTCGCTCTGGAATCTTCCCCTCCCCACTCACCATCACGTTGATCTCTCCTCTTTGATTTCGTGTGTGGTATATTGTTTTCGATTTCCCTCCCGCTTCTTACCCGCTCTCCCTGTCACTCTTCGTTGCTTTTCCTCCCTCCTCCAAGCTGCCGGGCTGCCACTGCAGTGTACTGGCTGGTTCTTTGTTGCATTCACATCGTTGAACGCGCGGCTCCCTCAGAAAGGAAGACACACAAACAAAGTCAAGCACGGCAGGAATACAACACACATCACACACACACACACACGCGAGGGATTCGCGCACATACTCCTGCCTACCCTCACACTTGCAGAGGCTTTTTCTTGCCAGCTGCCTCTTGTTCTTGTACGTCGTTGCCGGCTGTCTGTCTTTCCTCGCTGTGCGTTCCCTCCTCCCGTCTCCTTGTTTTGCTTCTTGTTCGTCCAAATAACCAAACCCACAGGGCTAAAGCACTCGAGTAATGGGCGTCGTGTGCGGCTCAGCGAACTTGTGCAGTGGCGGTAGGTGGTTTGCTTGCAATGAAACTGCAAGTCGATCGAACCCTGGGTTCTCGCGGTGCTCTATCGGCAGCACCAATCAGCAGCGAAACGGGTGTGCCCAGCATAAAAACAGCAGCAGCTCAGCTGAGGTTGGCGGCGACAACGTATCTGACAGTATCCTGAGTGCCAAGCCAATTCATATCCGCCGTACAGGCGGAAGCGCTGGAAGTAGTGACATCACCGGTGTTGAGGCCAGCTCCAACAAGGATGCTGTGGGACACACGCCTGCTGCTAATGCGGCAGCGGGAGGCCCTGCGACACCCGTCAAATCACTAGAAGCGCCGGTGACGGCATCACCCATGTTACCGTCTCCGCATGCAACAGCAGACGCTGCCCGAAACGGCCACGAAAAGCACCAACTTCAGCGAGACGCGAGCTCTAACCCCAGTTTGCATGAAGGCGCTTGCGCGCTGCAGAGCCTGTCAGCCCGCGCCATTCGCATTGTAGTGCGCGTTGATTCCATTGTGCGCAAGTGTGAGGGGCTTGATGAGGAGCAGCCCACAGAGGATGAAAGGGCCATGTACGAGGTATTCGCCGCCCTCCGCAGCAGTTCTGTCGGCCCGCTGTTCCTGAGTCACCCTGAGGTGTCCCTGTCCAACCGATCCTGTGTTATCTGCATCCCTGACTTTCACCAGGACGAGATGATCGACGGCTATCGCTTTCGCGCCGCCTACAACGCCGGCACTGTTGGACGCAGCTACTTCGCAACTCGCGACGTTGCAATGCTATTGCGCAGTTCTACGCGAACTCGCGGCGCGAGTGGCTCTTTTCTCGACGATGCTGCCAAGGATCCGATATTTCGCATCCTCAAGGTGATCAGCTTTGTGCTCCGCCGTCCGCTCACGGAGGAGATCACCGCAGAGCAGCGAGTCCTCGTGAATATCTTGCATCAAAACGTGCTACGCATAAGCGACGTCCTCAATGATGAGGCGAAGGAAAACATGATTGTCATTACCCATTACCACCCGAAGGGCAACATCGGCAGCTACGCAGGACGGCTCTCGCACGACCCCGAAAAGCTGCTCCGCATTCTCATAGAGGTGGTGATGGGCCTTCGCGTTCTGCACTCACATGGAGTCTATCACCATAATTTGAAGCTCGATAACGTTCTCGAAGACGCGGAGGGGCACTTTTGCATCGCCGACGCCGGCCTCTGGCGTCTCTTCGCGGTGCAGTGTCCAGAGGATCTGGTCTTCAACGGCGAGTTGGCCTGTCTCCCGCCTGAGGTGTTTGACCCGGAGGGCTCGTACGCGGCAGGGGAGATCGATGTCGTTTCTGACAAAGGCGCCGCCGGGGTGGCCGCAGTGGATATGTGGGGTTTTGGCGTGCTCATATACCGCCTCGCCTATGGCTGCGATCCGATTGAGATTGCCGAGTGCTCCTACGCGCAGGTGCGTGAGCGACTCCTAGGCTTTGAGCTTTGTTTCCCACCACACCCGCATTGGCGCTTCGCGAGCGACATTGAGGACGTTATTCGATGGTGCATGCGTAAAGAGCCCTCAGAGCGACCGAGTGTGCTGCAGCTGCTGCAACATACCTTCTTCAAACAATGCTTGATGGCCGGCACCTCGTCATCGATGCGTAACATGTCCATGACGAGCAGCCTCGCTTTCGGTGGCCAGATGATGACAAGCAGCTTCGGCGACCGGACAATGAGCACACCGGCGCTTAAGGGGGCCTCGATGAGTAACTTGGCCGTGCCTACATACCGCTCGCAGCAGCGGAACGGTTTCCAGGTGGACGCCTTTCTTGGTGAAGGCCGCTTCTCGGAGACAATGCTCGTTCATCTGCGCCGCAATTCCTCCAACCAGTTTGCCTTTAAGATTATTTATCAATCGCTCTTGAAGCGACTGCGAGCGCCTGGGCGGGAGAAATGGGCGCGAGAAGTACGCCGCCAACTTGTTTTCTCCCGAAAGGTTGACCACCCCAACGTTATGCGCTTCATCGATATTGTGGAGGATACGAAGGTGAACTGCTTCGTGGTGCAGGACTACATGCCGAGTGGCGCCATTCAAGTCGTGCCGCCGGTGAAGAGCGACGACTCGTTCCCAGCGCTGCAGGAGTTCTTGGTGGACGTACTGAGTGGGCTGGTGCACCTGCACGACAACGGCGTAGCGCATCTCTCTCTGACTCCAACGAACATCTTCTTCAACGAGGACACCTCTCACTACCGCATTGCTGATTTTGGCCCCCTCTTTGTGACGGCGGACGCGTTGGCGGAGTCCATCGCGGCAGGCACGCCGCTCTACACGCTGCCCTCATGGGTGCAGAAGCAGAGGCCCTTGCACGCCCCCAGCGTGGACGTGTTCTGCGTCGGTCTCCTTGCCGCCGCGGTCTTACCAGAGCTCTTTACTACGGTTTGGGCTGAACTACGCAACTGCGAGAAGCATAGCACATTTGCCGTCGACGCGGTGCTGTCAGTTGTCCGCAAATCCACAGCGCCACTGACGCCAGCGTTGATCTCCTTCATCGAGGACGCGCTAGAGGGGAAGCTCGCAGACGCACGAGCGGCACTAAAACACAGATACTTTCAAAATCTGAGGTTCGTGGAACACTTGCCCAAGACGATTGTCGAGGTCACGGAGGCGGAGCTGCAGGGCGCCGTGCACTCCAAACCGGAGACGCGCGACGAAGCCCGCATGCTAGATATCCTCGCACAGGACCCGTTTCAGGAGAGCCAGATGCTCAGCTCTGTCGGTGACGCCACTTTGCACGGCTGCGAGTCATGCACCGACACGTCTACTAGCGCTGCCGCCACGGGTGAGAAGTCCGCAGTACTCTTCTTCAAGGGCGAGAACCTGCGCTGCGGTCAATGCAGCGCCGAACTGGCAGTGGCGCTCTATCAGTGCTTGGACTGTGAAGGCTACATCCGCTGCGGCAAGTGCGCTCTGGGCAACTACCACAAGGAGGGCCACGAGCTGGTGCCGTTTCTAATTCACACCGTTGAACATAGCAAAGAGGGTATTAACAAAGCGGTGCTGGTGCAGCCGTCGACGGTGCCGGATTTGCATGCGCTTGAGATGCTAGAGATGACCGCGAACTTTCCGGTGGGCTCCCTCACGGAGCACCTCGCGGCGCAGCGCGCGGCGGAGCGGTCGATTGTGACGCGGTGCGCTGGTGGCGGTAGCATCACCAAAGGCATGTTTGGCGACCTTGAGGGCGTCATCCGCCTTCCGGACGATGTGAACGAGCAAAGCATATCGGTCAACATCAACGGCTGCAGCTTTATCAGTTTTCGTGGGGTAGGCGGGATATCCGGTGGCGGACTAAACCTTGGTTGCGGCGCCAACAACAACAATGCGGGGCTTAATACGGCGGGCATCTCGTTTACCCGCGCCGATTTCATGTCGCCAAAGGACATTGGCTCGCTTTGCTTGCCACCACCGCCGAGGTTGTCACTCATGAAGGCCAAAGAAGTGAAGAGGGTAGCGCTCCCCAAGGCGAAGGAAATGGAAGACGACGACTGGCAGCAGGAGCTGGAGCGCTGCCGCACCAGCAATCACACTGAGCTGCTACTCTACAACTACGGGCTGGACGCGGTGCCGTCGGAGGTGTACAACCCACCGCTACTACAGGTAGTCGTCTTGGATGTTTCACAGAACAACCTTACGTCCCTGCCACAGGAGCTGAGCTTCTTGGCTCACTTGCGCAAGCTTGTTGTGTCGTACAACAAGCTCACCGAGCTTCCGGATAGTCTTGGCAACCTTAACGAGCTTGAAAGTCTTGATGCAAGCCACAATGCCCTCATCGACCTACCGCAGACGTTTATCTATCTCAGTTTCCTTGCCTCGGTCGCGCTGGACTACAATAATTTTGCTAGCATTCCTGAAAGTTTGCTGGATATCCTCGCGGTCCCGCTGTGTGCCAGTGCGTCTAACGTGGAGAACTGCGCCATCCCCACCTCGCAGCTGGGCGGTGCCCGTCTCGCAAGCTCTATGGGTAACCTGGTCGGCCCCTTCATGGGCAGCGCCAGCGGGAGTGTCTCCAAGACGGTGATCGTGTCGCCCAAGCTGAAGGTAATCTACCTCGCCTCCAACGACCGCTTGACAACGCTTCCCCCGCCACACCGACTGCAGTGCTTCGATGACCTCACGATTGCTCTCGACAACGAGCCTTCGCTCTACAAGCACTACTATGAGAAGAAACTCGACACCATACTGCCCAACATTACGGTGAACTGGAATAAGCTCTATCCGGATGAAATTATACCATGTCTCTACTGCGGCAGTCTCCGCTCCGCGCAGTCACAGATGGTGTACCGGAAGCTGAACATTCGGTATTTGCTCACCGTAGGCCGGCAGCTAGTGCCGGTGCCACCGGAGGGCGGCCACCACAAAGTTATTGTGGTGGACGACATTCCTGGTGCTGACATTCGCATGTCTTTTCAAGAGGCTGTCAACTTCATCGAGGAGAGCCAGTCCCATAAGGAGGGGTGCCTGGTGCACTGCTTTGCAGGTCTGTCACGCTCCGCCACGACAGTGATTGCATACTTGATGATGAAGAAAGGCATGCGACTAGACGAGGCCTACCTTGTAACCAAGAAGGGTCGCCCTGCTATCCTCCCGAACAAGGGCTTTTTCGATCAGCTGGTGGAGCTAGATAACGAGTTATACCCCGAGCCAAAGCGCCCCCTCGACATTGCGTCCCTCGGGCGGTCAGCAAGCTGAAGAAAGGGAGCGCATAGGAAGGCATTTTTTTTCTCGTTGCTGCTGCCTGATTACTTGGTTCAACTCAAAAAGTGTGAGGGCCTGTGTGCACGTGAGTGCGTGCGCTCTCTCGTTGCTCGACTTTGCGTCGATTCCACACTGAAGCTTCTCGAAGCACTCGCTCGTTCATCACTTTTTGCTCGTATCTTCTGTCTTTTTTTTTTTCTTCTCGTGCCGCCATGAAGCGTTTCTGCGTGGTGTGTTTGTTTCTTATTTATTTATTTGGCGTACTACCTTGTCGCTGTTTCTCTTATTCTTGCTGCTTTCTATCGTTGTCGTGTTACCATGTCAACCCCCTCCCTGGTGCCTCTCGGTCTCGTGCGCTTTCCTTCCTTCCTCTTTTTGTTTATTTGTTTCGTCTCTTTTTTGCGTTCATGCGCTTTTTATTTTTATTTTATTTTTTTCTGTTTCACTCCCGCTCTTTTTCTCTTGCGACGCCTCCCAAAGCTTAAGGACACCTCTACAGGCTCCGCTGCGTCCCGCATGCATCTTCGCTTCCCTCTTTCCCCCATCTTCCTTCCTTGCTGTCAGCCGCCTCGGCTGTGTTATCACAGCTATATCACCCACCTCTCGTAATGGAAACCCAAAGCGCTTGCCGCCTACCCTCGACTCTTACGGTTACAGACTTCTTGATATTGAGAGAGAAGGCTGAAGTGACGCGGTGCGGAAGACCGTTCGGTCATCACCACGTCTGTACCGACTCACTACGCATCGTGTCACTTACTTGCCGGCCGACGACCCACACCAAGGAGACAAGACTGCTGAGCTTACGGGACGACTGGAGTCCACGCTCACCCGGCTCCGCGGGGGTACCTGTCTGTACATTGGACACCTGCAGCGGCGGGCGACCGGCCCGGGCGTTGTAGGCGGCGTGCTACGCGAGGTTCGCGGGTCACCCGAAGGGGCCCAGCGCGCCGCAGCCCACCCCATTCTCTTGCGCTCGGTGATGTGGTGACGCGCACCCTGCTCGCGCTGCCGCCCTGTGGGCTCTTTGTGCGCGGGGGCGTGCTTGTGCATGTGCCCCCGCCCCGTCTGGCGCGTCGGTGCCGCGAAGCGCAGCTGGCATGGTGTATCGCATCCGGGCAGGCGCCACCGCTTTGGCCGTCGGGCAGGACTCTGTGCGCTGCCCGCTGGGAGCGTGGCGTGGCGTCCCGAGCCAGGCCCGTCTGGCGCCGATCGCGCAGCACGTTACCCGGGGAAGGGAGGAGGGCGGGGCAGGAGGGGCCCGCTAGACGCGTGGCGCGCCTCGACGGCAGGAGGGTTCGCCCTAGGGCGAGCAGGGGGTGGAGGTGGCGCCGCCGAGGATGCGGATGAACGGCGGTGGCAGACGTCTGTTGGCGAACTTGTTCGTGGCGGAATGGACAGGGCGGAGGGAAAAAAAGGTGTTTTGTTTGTTCGGCATGTGTGTGGCTTTTTTTTCTCAGACGATTTTGTTTTCCTTCTCTTGTCCCGATGAGGAACTGAAAAGGTCCACTTGGCGAGAGATCACCGGACGATGCGCATGTATTATGAGTGTTTTCGTCAGGGGCTTTTCCTGTGTCGATGCCAGGCGTGTCGATTCAGCAGAGAATGCAAAAAGGGAAACCGAAAGAGTGAGGCGGAGAAGTATTATTACGGGGACCCCGTGGCAGAAGTGAGGAAACCTGCGCTGGTGAAAGACGCATAAAAAAAAAAGACACTGAAAGGAACAGGTTTTGTTGTATCATAGTATTCACGCAACAGTAGAGAGGAACTCCACGATTCCCCATGCATCTGCCGTCTCCCAACCTCCTATCATGACGGAGTACCCACACAAGCTGAATGTTGCCCCCGGGTCTAGGTGTCTGTGTGTATGATGTGAAGTCGTTTAGGATGATCTACCCTCTCTACTGGGTATCACTACCTTCACCTGCGTTTCGTCCTCTGCGTCGTTGTATTTCCCCATTACTTCTGCAGCGCGATGTACTGTAGTACTGTTGGCTCTTTGCTGCTCCTCGATTTTGCTCTTCTTTTTCGCTTTCATATGTGTGTACCCTGCGTTTACACGTGCATGATGGTGGCCGTGGTCGTGTGTGTGTGTGTGTCTGCGCTTGTGTCAATGCGCGTTGTCGTTTCCGTCATCAGGTTACTGCAAGACGAGTTCGACCTGTCGCTTTTCTCTCTATTTATGTGCGTTTGGTCACTTGCCTTACTGTTTGAGTATTCATTCCCTCTCTGCCCGACAGCATATGTGCTTTTCTGCCTGTCTGTGTGCGTGTGTGGTGGCGCAACTTCCTCCTCCACTTTTTTTCCCTTGCTGTCTCTTCCATCCTTGAGCAGAGTAACATATGATCTCGAGCCTTGACGAAAGCAAAGGCGCAAGAGGTGGGGAAACGAAAAAGAATTCTGGATCTCCAGCGCAACTTACTCTTTTGCAGTGGGGGAGTGAAGTACGCAGGGAAGAAATTCGAAAAGAATGCAGATACCTCCCCCACACACAAAAGTTTATTGGATTGCAGGCAAGTGAAATAACATGGGAAGAAAGCAAAAAAGAAAATAACCAATGACACAGTGCAACAGAGGAGATGCTGCATATGACGAGTGCAGAGTGATGCCGCGCGTTTCCTCAACTTGGCAAAACGCACGTCCTAGCCGAATGTAGCACGAAGAGCAGAGAACGGCGCTGCGCGCTTTTGGGGGCACTTTCTCCCTGTTTGGAACTTTAATATGCGTGTCTCCTCCCTGTTGCGCTTGCGTGATTTTTTTTTCAGCTCGTCTCGCTCTAGACGGTCAAACCACGAGGACGTCAAGGAAAGGAGGATGGAGCGGGGGTGTATCGAGACTGTCATGTGGTCGGCTCCGCCGAAACGTTGTCGCTCGTGGTTGGTGTAGAGTTCTTTTTCTGTGACTCCTCTCTCCCTCGGCAATTTCTCTCGTCCTTCCCTGAGGTTGTGGTGCTACTGTCAACGCGAGCGAGAGAATTGTGTAGCAGGACGAGAAGTAGCCAACTGGAACCCACAGGGGCTTCTAACGAAAAGCACACAACAACAAACATGGAGGAGGTCCACAGAACGTCAAGAATCGAAGCGGAGTTGGGAGGCAACGAGGGCTTCGGCCCTCGTCCCTTCCCCCCTCTCCTCCGTTTTGCGTGTGGATCTCTTCATCGTCGTTTCCCACTTTTTTGTATGGCCCTGTGGCGTCCATAGCGACTCGCTCCCACGTTTGTGCGGATTTTCCGTTTTTCTTCTCGTTATTCGATCCTTTTCGTTGTTCTGTTGTTGTTCTTATTGTGGCCTCCTTTTAGCCCCCCCTTTTTTCTTCTCCCTTGCTCGCTCATGTATGAACATTACATCACGGCATATGCTGTCTTTTGAGTCTTTCATTCTCGCTCTGCGTGTGTGCCACTATAGCGGCCGTTCCTCTGTCTGTCAGATGCTAAGAGCTGTACTTTATATGTGCGTTTCTTGTGAGATACTCTTCTCCACACTGCCACCACCATGACGTCTCGCTGACTCTCTCTCTCTCTCTCTGTCTTACTCCACACCATCTTCTTTTTTTCCTTGAGAGCGTGAGGTTCCTTGTGGTTCCACTTCCCCATCTTATTTGTGTGCTTTGAAAAAAGCAGGAGGGCTCATGAGTGTGGCGTCAAAGTGCTGCACCCATCTTCTGGGAAGACCTGCACAATTCATTGCGACGGATGTCGGCGGTCAGGCCCTAGATGGCGCTACGTCGGCGTGACCTGCGACCGTGAACACGCTTGTGCCACTCATGTGATGGGCAAGGCGTCGGCGGGACTTGAAGGTCTCTCACCAGGCCCTGAGTGCTTACTGGTGCGGGGAGTCTGAGTCCCCCCCGGGGGGGGGGGTTGCGTCAGGTGGCGGCCGACACCGTGAGTGCGGCTGTAACGTGACCTACGAGGCAGGGGCTGTGCTTCGCTGACTGAGTCGGCGCACTGCTGTAACGCGTGTGTCTGCGGCTTCTTCGCACCAGGCGATGGGCGTGTGACCGAAGCCAAGGAAAAGTGGAGTTCAGCTCATGTTCAACAGTAGAAAGAACGTATTCGAAAGTCTTTGTTGATTGATATATATGTATATATGTATATCGTCCCTTACCGGTATCCCCTCTGTTCTAGAGTTGAGGACCCTTTTGGTTTCTACTTGTTTTTGACTTGTACGTGTGTATTTGCCTCGGCATGCGAAGAGTATGCATGGTGATGTGTGTTCATGCCCATCGGTCTATTGATTTCTCACACTGCTGCGCTTCATGCCCATGTGTAGGTGCGCCTGTGCGTGTTGGCGCTTCAGGCGATTCATCCGACACGCAGTCCCCCTCTCGTTTTTCTCTCTTAAAGCGGTGTATGCCTTCTTCTCTTTTTTTTCCTTCCCTCGTGTTGGCCCTTGTCGTGTTGGAGGAGCATGGAAGGTGTTTGCTTCTTTTTGATGTGCTCGTCTTCGCAGCCTTTTGATGCGCGCGTGTGTGCTTAGTTGCTTTGCTGGTGTCTTCCCTAGTGTTGTAGTTTGCGCTACTTTTTTTTTGTGGTTTGTGGCTCTCGGTTCTCCCCACTCCCTCTCCCCACGCCCTCCCTCTCTCTCTCTGTCTCTCCCTCTCTTTTTGTCTGACCTCGGAATGTTTGCCACAGGGGCGAGTGTGTGAAGTGTACCGCGGGCGCCTCTTTGCGTTTGCTTTTCCTTTACAGCGTAATTGTTGAAGATGTCTGCACTCACTTGATTTCTGTGTGCTCTTCCGTTTTTTTTTCTTCCGTCCTCTTTCTTTTCAAAAAGGAATGTGTTTTGGCTGATCGTTTCATCCTCTTCTTGTTTTCCCTTCTTGACGGCTGACTTTGCTGTTGTCGCTTCCTCCTTTGCTCTCTGGTGCTCTTCCCTGTCTCTGCCTACGGCGGCCCCTTCATATTCTGCGGCTTCTCCCTTCCCCGCAGGTGTCCTTCATTACGCCATTTTGGTTTCTCTTTTCTTTTCCTGTTGTTGTTTCGTACTCGCCTTGTTGCTTTTGGGTATTGTTCCACAGCAGCGAGCAGAAACGTGCCGCGTAAGCCGCCGCTTTGTCTCCTCTTCCTTCTCCTCCCCCCCTTTCACGTCTGTTTGTCTGCGTCGAGGAGCTGCGCACGTCGTGCCTCTGCTCTTCCTTCGTTTTTTTCTCCCCTTTTGGTAGTTGACTTCGTGGTGGGCTGCGGATGTGCGTGTGTGTGTTTCCCTTCCACCACCGTTGCTTTTTCGTTGTGTGTTTCTCTTTCCCCTTATTTTTTAACCTCTGTCACTGCTCTCTCGTCTGTGGGGTAGTTTTGTGTTGGGTGCTCTTCCCTTCCTCCTTTCTTTTTCTTCCCCTCTCTCTCACATTCTCTGTGTGCTCTGACTGCGTGTATTTCATCCTTCCTCCTCCCGGGTGTGCGAGTCTGTTCGTTAGTGTTCTGCCTCTGTGGATGCGTGCGCGTTCTTTGTCGTTGACGTCGTTTGCAGTTCTCGTATCTCCTCTTTCTCCTTCACGAAGTAAATGTCTATTAAGTTTCTTTTTTTGTTTGTTTTCTTCAGCTTCGTTCTGCGCGCGTCTCTCTCTCTCTAGAGGGTCTAGCGTTTCCCTGGGCGGGATTCAAGATGAGGTATGCATGGCGTCAAGCAGAACTGATATTGTTCCTGCCCCCTCTACAAAATAAGACTTTGACATGTATGAGAAACTCCGCAGTTGCCAAGGGGCCACTAGTATACCTAGAACAAGGTGGAGGTACCTCAACGGTGTCTGCGTGCCTGGTAGTATGGAATGGGGTTATATATATATACACACACACACACGCACATACACGCACACACATTCAGCGACGTGAAAGGCGGCTGCTTCGTGCACTCCCGCGTACGATGCACAGGCTACCTCGTGCTTTGGCGAATGACTGTGAAGGACAGCCTTGCCCCTCCTGAAAGCTTGAGAGAAAGCAGCAGAGAGGGTTCTGACTCCCTCCCCCGCTCTCTCCCCTTGCCCCGTCACCCTCCCATGGATACGTATACATGCTATTGTTCCTGTCCTGGGCTCGGCTACCCATGATGTATGCGTCGTCTTGCTCCTCTTCTCGTTCTGCTGAATCTTCGTCCTACTCCTGTGCACTTGGCTGCTTCTTTGAACCTGCATCAGCGCCCCTTTCCTCTCTCTTGCTTTTTCCCCCTTCATTGTTGTGGCGCGGCTGCCCCATTCAACCTTCCTCCTTTAGCTCTCGCTCTGTACATTCTCGCTACGGTCACTTCACCCCCCTCTCTCTCTCGTTGTCGGAGAGAGGGTAGACAACGGTTCAATGACCACGGCGTCCTTGTTGCTTACGCCGTCGGCGCTGCAGGAACGAGACGCGCCCGCAGTGTCCCACTTGACTTCCTCACCGCTGCTGGTGGATGTGGTGCCTTTCGAGGCTTCTTTGCAGCGCCTGCTGTACGAGAAAGTCTCTACAGAGGAGCAACTGTGCAGCTACTCAGTACAGCAGGCCTACCGGGGACTTCTGTACGGTGTCCGTGCAGCGAAACTGTCGTTAGCAGGGGTGGGGACGCATGGTACGAATCATGACTTTGCGTTGGTGTCGTCCAACAATGGCGCGTTGCATCGCGGCACCATTTTGGGAGCAGCGATGGGCACAGACGCATTTGTGCTTCGCGGGTGGCAAGCAGTGCTCTATCGCATGGCGCTTGTGGCCACTCGCTCTGCGGCGGACCTTGAGTGTGTCATCTTTTTAAGCACCCACATTCTCTGTGACAAGGCGACAGCGTACGGTCAGGGAAATGAACGTCCGTGCTGCACCCACGAGTGGACGGAAGCACTGCTTCAAGGACTGCCATTAGGGTGTGATGCAAAGGGCGGAAGCGAGCACAAGGAACTTGATGATCGATTTGCTCGCCTTGTGCAGGCAAACCGGCGGTACCAACTTGGATTTCTTCTCATCTTGTCGAACACGCTCCGCATGTTGGCTACCGGTCACACTGAGGGCCAGCGGTTGTGCACCGAGCACACGGTGCTACTCAGAGGCATTGCCGAGGAGATGTTACCAGCGGTTGCACACTATGTGGAGGAGTCGATGCGCGAGAGCGCAATGCATGCCGCAAAGAGGGCGAGTGCGGACGGCGCCGCCTCGCTGCCGACCCGACTGGCGGTGGAGATGAATCACCTCATCGTGCACTGTATGCATTGGCTGACCACGGATGTACTTTCGGCGCACATGGACGCAGAGGCCGACTCCGCCATGGACGGGAAAGGGGTAGCGCTCCAGTCGAAAAGAAAGAAAAAGCGCCCACTGGTGCTCGATCGTGACCAGCCAGCGTGTCTGTGGGGATGCGTTACGCTGCTTCGCAACGCGCTGCGACGCAGCTTGCGTTGGCTCGCCGAGGAGTTTGACAACCGTGGCTCCCGCACAGCATCGTGCCCGGCAACGGCGCTGCTGTCGGCTGTCTCGCAGCAGCTCGAGCAAGTGTTCGCAGATGCGGTCAAGCACCAGGAACTACTACAGAACGCACTCCTCAACGCGACACGCGAGTTTGGTGGAGTTACATCAGCCAACACGCGGAGTCTGACGGAGATGATGTGGGCCCACACACTACAGATGAACCTACTTGCTCGTAATTTGACTGGTGTGTGGGTGGCTGTGCATGGAGGTCTGGGCCTGTCGACAGCATCGCTAGATCTTGTTCTTCCAGCGTACAAGGATGTTTTGATGCTCATTGCCAGCACCCTTCTGCGGGTGCCCGCGTTGGACGATGCGAGAGAGAGCGAGTGGACAACCTTCATGGCAACTGACGCGGCCTTGAGTGCGTGCTTCGCACTCGTCGCGGCCGCGCCCACCACAACGCTGCAGGCAGAGTTGTGGGCCACAGACAGCAACGTCACACAGCAGGTCCACGGTCTTCTGGTGCAGCGGGCCTTGCGGTTCCGCAATGAGCGGGTGCTCAGGCTAGCCTCGCTGCTTTCGCGCGCTGTGCTGGAGGCGGCGGTGCGCGACGGCGCTCTCGCAGGATTCGCAGCAGACTCGTCTGAACAGTTGTTAGAGCTACTCGAGTCTGAGGACGACGCTGCGTCGCGGTGCGTGGGTGAGCTGCTGTGTGTATCTATCCTTGAGCACCCCTACCGCCTTATCCCTGCGCTGTTTCGTATGCTGCAGCACGGCAGCGCGGTCACCCGGCGACATGTGCTGGAGGTGCTGTGTAACCTACCAGACCTCATCTCGGAGACGCCCTCCACCGAACAGGACGCAACGGAGGTGCATCCATTGTGCTTCAGCGCACTGGACACCGTGGTACGGTGTTCTGGTGACCATGCGAAGTCTGTAGGTGCTCGTCGCCGCAACGTACTCAGACTACTAGCAGAGAACCTTTTGCTACAGCTGCAGGACGAGGAGCTGTGCGTGCGGCTTCTGAGCTCGTCCTTGTTTGCCAAAGTGCACCCGGAAGATGTACTGTTCCCTCTCTTGAACCTCTGTATGCAGCAAGATGCCACCGGACGGAAGCAGAGCGCCGCACTATCGGCGTTGACTTCGATTATCACCGCGCACACGGACACAGTGGAGACGTACCTTCTGCTGTTGCAATGCGGATATCAGTGCCACGCGGCGGCAATTGACGACGTCTCCAGTGGTGTAATCGCGTTTGGAAAAGAAAAGGTAGGTACCGAGAATGGAGGCAGCGAGCAGAGCCCCACTGAGATGCGGCGACCGACTCCACAGACGCCAGGTGACATTCTATCGCAGGCTCTCCTCTACTCAGTCGATTGCGATGCAGGAGAGACGCAGGACTTGTTCTTGACATCGGCTTCGAGAACGACCACGGCGGACAAGATAGACGTAGCACCCTGTGACGCGCATGGCGGTACTCAACGCCGCAAGACAGCACAGTTGCAGACGGCGCTTCTGACGCTCACAGATCGGTGGGTCCAGGCTGCAGCGCGGAGTTGGACATACGTGCGCCATTCCCTCCCTCTTCTCCAGTATCTGAAACACCAAGCGAACTGCACCGCGACTGACGGCGCAGATCATGGCAGCGACTCTGATGCCCCTGCGGTGGAGCGACTCCAGTGGACGACGAAGTACACGCTGCGGCTTACCGCAACGCTCACTGGCCTCGTGGACGGTGGACTCTCCGCAACGGGCCAGGATCGACTCCACCTGGTGCATCTTCGTGCCATCTGGGACACGTTCTTTGCCCGTGCTTCGGCGACGGAAGGGCCGCCAGGTGACGAGTGGTCATGCATTATCGACGGCACAGGAGGCGTCCACAGCAGGGACGCAGAATCGTTGCCATGCCTGCACGCAGCGTTGCTGCCGCTCTTGAGCTTACGTAGTTGTGCACCGAGCACGTTCGCCGTTGCAGACGCGACCTTCGTGGAGGATGCGGTAGCGTCACCAGAGGAGGGCGGCGATGACGATGACGGTGCCAATGTGGTGCGCCGACTATGGTGCGTCCTCTGGCGCGGCGCCACGAACGGGTCGACATCGGGGGCCACATTTCTTGCCACCCACCCGGAAATTCAGCGGGTCGTGCTGGAGGTGCTGTGCCGGTTCCCTGCAAGCCTCTTCTTTCACGCATGGTCGCAGTGGATAACGGCGCAAGCAAAATATGTTGCTGCTGCCAATGCTTCTATCTCACCAGACGACGAGCTGTCGACTCCACGGCTGTTTGCGTATCGGGTGTACCTCTTCGGCGTGTCATCGTACCTTGCCGCCGCGAGTGTGCAGGCAGCGCCACGGCAAAGCGACTTGTCGGTATCTACTGTGGGGACTCTCTCAACAGAGCACGGTGGCTGTCAGGCCAGCGACTTGCAAGTTGTCCTGGGGCACTGTGCCACGCTGGAACGACTGGTGAATGTCACGTTGCCCCGGTGGCTGATGGAAGAGGAAGAAAACATATCTGTTGCTTTCTCATCGGCGCAGCAGGTGGACTCCGTCGGAGTGGCCGGTGGAGTGGTACCACGGAAAGGGATTCTCCAGGGCTCGAGCGAAAAGGCGGAGGCAATGAGGCAGCGGCTGTGTGTCGCTGCTGTCGATGCTGCTGCTGTTATCGGCGTAACCAGGCTAATTCAGCCCGACGTTTTCACAACTTCATCTTCACCACCGACTCCTGGCGATGGGAGCGTCTCAACACTTCACATCTTGTGCACCCGTCTGCTTGAGGCGCCACTGAGAGGGTTAGCCAAGGTGTACAGAGAACCCGAGAATTGCAAGACCTCGAAAGAGCTGCCAAGGCACGACGGCGTCGTCAGCGAAGCGGACTGGCCCCTGCAGCTGACCCGATTTCAGCTAGGCCTCCGCATTCACCAGCGCATGCTCCATGCCATTTCTCTTCACCCTGCCGACGCGAAGGGTTTGCTGTTGTGCTGGTTTCGAGGTTTCCTTCGCCCATTTGTGGAGGTGTCGAACGCTGCATGCAGAAGCGTGGTGGGGAGAGAACTGCACGAGTGCTCTGCAGCCGTAGATGCATGCAGTGTCATTTTTCAAGCTGTTCTGCTGTCATGCAAGATCAACGATGCTACTTCCCCCGCTTTGACCAACTCGGTAGAGGACAAGTCGACGTCTTCGTCGCCTCTCCTCCTCCGGCTTGCGTGGGAGGAGAGGGAGGCGCTTGTGAGCTTCTCCCTTGGTTGTGTGCGGTTTACCGCGTCGGCAGCAGTGCAAACAGTTGGTGTCCGCCTCCTTTCTGCCATCCTTGTTGCTGCACCCGAGCTCTTCTTGAGCATGGAGGCACTGAGTACACAGACACGCACGTCAACGCCTCCCATTGGTATTTGCCCTTCCGCCTTCCCCTGGGGCGCGTCCGCAGACGCGCAGTGGCCTCTGAGCTCCGCTGCATCTGCGCTGCAGTCCATTGCCCTCATGCACGCTGACCGCCCCACCCGTGTTCTGGCCGATGAGGTGTTGCGAATGCTAGAGAAAGCGGCAACTGCAAGCAGCACTTAGTCTGGACACGAGTCCAGGGAAAGAGGAGTGATGACATGGGGTCTGGTGTATCCCTCCCCCCGCCCCTACACGCTGTGTGTACACACTCTCTCTCTCTGCGCAACAGAGGTGATACGAGAAGCATAGTTGCTTGCTGCTGCGAAGCTGTAACGCACAACAGTACTCCCAAAGTTACAAAGACAGTGGCACCCATACCCACACACGTGGTGGTCGTGCCTTGATGCCACACTCTTGCCGAAGATGAGGGGAGGAAGGCGCATGAGGGAGCCCAGTCTTGTTCTTTTGCTAAACACGCGCAAAGGCTGAAAAAAAAAGGAGGAGCAAAGCGTCTCTTCCACCACTCTCTCCGTCACCCCATCTGTGAAGGTGCGACTCCACGCTGTACCGCCTATGCACGAGTAGAGGTGTGTGTGTGTGTGTGCATGCTCGCACTCTTCCCCCCTTCCCAACTCTCCGTATCGTTCTACCTCTGGATTTCACTTTTTCCGTGTCTTTCGCCCGCCCTCTTTCTCTCTCTCTACCTTGCTTCTGTTGTCGTGGTCGGGCGAACTACTGCGCGTGAAATGTAGCATGTTGATGCGGCGGAATGCTCTTCTCGTATTTCGCTCCGTTGTGTCTCTGCGAGTAGTTGCGGGGTGTGCTGCTATACTCGCCTTTTTTTCTCTGGCTAGCATCTTTTACCGTTCTCATCAGCGACATAGCAGGCTCCTCCTGCTACTTTCTCTCTCTCGCACTGATAATGATGCCACCGAAACTGATTTCAGGTAGAGGTGAGCCCCCCCCGTGGCGGGTGTTGACATCTTCTCTTAAAGCCAAAGTTAACCTTCAACTGACACTCTGCGGTGGCCAGTGCTTTCACTGGTACCCAACGCCGCGCTGCACGTTTGTCGGTGTGCTTAACCACAGCGTCTTTGAACTGCGCGAGGTGCGGTGTGCTGCAAAACTGAAAAAGCAAGATGAGTTGCGACACGTAGCATCGCAACGGCGAGCTCCGACGCTGGGGAAGCGGCGCCAAGAATCGCGCTCTGCTCCACGTGCCTCGGAGTCTGACATAAACGTCAGTAAGCACTTCTCATGCTGCTGGATAGAATACCGACGACTGTGGCCACTAGCTGACCCACAGTGTTTCAGTGAAAAGGTCCCTATGAGCACGCCATCGTCATCATTATGGAGCACAGGTGCACCACCGTCACTCGCCATAGAAGAGAGTGACGAAGAGATGCTGAGCCGCTATCTCTCTCTCGATGTCGACCTTGACCAGCTGTGGCAGAACTGGACCGCCTCGCCACAGACTCGTAAACACCCTCTCGTGCAATACCTCGTTGGCAATCGTCTTCAACTACATTCCTTGCTCAGCGATCGCAACCAGCGTGTTTGCGAGCACGACAAGGCACAAAAAAGCCTGTACATCTCCATCCGCCACGTTCGGCAGGATCTGCACTCGTGCCTCTTCTCTTTCCTGTGCTCGCAGAACAACAACGTCACGCGGATCACCGGCATGATCTACGCACTCTGCCGTGCCTACGGCGATCAACTGTGTGATGTCCAACTCGCCACGGCGGAGGTGCGAACGCCGTGTAAGTCGGCTAGCGATAGAGAGCACAAATTAACAAAAACAGAACTCCGCAGGCAGACCGCTGCGCACAAAGAAGACGTCATTGCGTCTCCGTCTCTGAAGCCACACAGGTCAAGTATCAACGCGCCGGGATGGCTTTCGATGTACAGCTTTCCCTCACTCGAGCAGCTTTCGGCTGCCACAGAGGAGAAGTTGCGCATGCTCGGCTTTGGCTACCGTGGCAAGTACATTGTGGATACCATCCGTTTCATTCAGACCCAGTCACCCCAGCAGGAGCTCCAGGACAACGTGATGCTAAAGGGGCAGATGCACCCTCCTCCGCACCTCATGCGGCAACATGGAGCCTGCTACCGAAATGGCTTCTACTCGACTGTGCTGGGACACCATGACCACCACCATCAACATCAACGCGACATGCTGCTTCTCCTGCCGGGTGTGGGGCGTAAAGTGGCGGACTGCGTGGCGCTCTTCGCTCTCAACCGCACCCACATTGTCCCTGTGGATACGCACATGGCACAGGTCGCGGCGGAGTACCTCGTCTCGCCACGTGCTGCGGTGCCGGCGGGTCGTAAGCGTTCTCGTCCAGGATGTCTATTGCTGGAGGGGGAACGTTACCCGTGTGATGATGTACTGCTGGAGTGGAGGAAGCAAGTAGAGGCTTTGAAAGAGAAGAACGGTGTGTCGTCAACCTCTGTGCAGACAATAAAGGGCGGCGGAAGATCTGCGTCGGCCTCGCCGCGCTCCTCACGAAAAACGCCTGTGCCGCCCTTGTACGAACGGCATCATAACGTCATCCAGGATGCCTTCTTGAAACTCTTTGGCAACTACGCTGGGTGGGCCCACAGCATTCTGTTCTACTACCGCATGCACAAGTGACGCACCACGCGAAGACAGGAGGCTGCCACGGTGCGCATGCCGTCTCTTCCTCTACATGAGAAGACACAACGTTGTCTTCTGCTGTTCGTCTTCGTTTTGTGGCGTCTGCACTCATTCTTGTACTGCCGGCACAGTACTCGACCATACGATTAGGCTCGACTACGTGTGAAAAGGGCCGGATTCAGGTGCTCTCTTCTCGTGCACTCATCTGCGTTGGCAGAGATACGGTTTGTGTGCACCTCGCGAGTGCAACGAAGACCCCCCACCGTCTCTTGGAGGAGGCAGAGTCTGGCCTGAAGGAGAAGGGGTAGTCCTCTGTGTGGATGCGTCCGACTAAGGCGCTGGCATGTGTGCAAGCGAAATCCCACGACAATGTTGCAAGCGACTTGGGGGCAGGGTCTCGACGCACACCTGGAAGCGACACTTTGGGGCACCCGAGGACCGACCCAAGGTGCCACAGCGAAACGACTGATCCACAGGAGGAAAAGCGCAGAACATCTCGTTCAAATACGCAGCGATGCACGGTGCGCTGATAGGCGTGCCAATTGGCTACAGGTCAGACGGAACCCATCAACCCCGAGGAACCACTGGAATACCCAGCAGCGTATGGCAAATGGCACCAGCTGATGCGCATCGAGAGCCCAAATCCAAAGAGAGGTCGTGGATGCAGCCAAACACTTGGGGGACAGCCCGGAAGCACGCCTGTTTCTGTTGGTGATGTGGTCTTTTGATGCGGGGCTGGGGGGACATCGGGCGGCGTGCGCGGCGCGGCGCGCCTGCCCGGCCAAACGCAGCACCGACACCAAAAACGCCCCCCCCCCCTTGAAAGACCAAACCGGGCAGGCCACGCGCGACAGAAACACCACGAACCCAACACCGCAGCTAACAAGCCATTCAAGGAAACCAGCGTTCCCCAGGGACTCGACCCGGCACCAGAATGCAGGCAACAATCTGCGGGAGGCACCCATTTGCCTAAGGACCCCCCACCCCCAGCCCCCAAACATTCCGATGTCTCTCGCACAACCCGTTCCGCCAGGTTGAGGCCGGGAGGTTTTGATCTCGCGATACAAAAGGCCAAGCCCAGGCGACGCCCCGAGGGTACATACACACACGCTGCCTGTTGGCGCAGGTTGCGCACTCGGTTATTGTGTTCTGGGCGCCAGATCACAAAGGATGACGACTGATCACGCAGCCCGCACCCAATGGCTCGGTTCGAAAGGAGGGTGTTCTACGGACCACCTGACTCCCACGGCCGTCGGCCAGACGGGACGTGAGAGAGACGCTGCAGATCCTGCATATGCAGTTTGATGCCCTCTGCATTCCCATCCCACTGCCAAAGACACAGATGCACTACAGCTGTGTCTTTCGACCCCCCAATCAGCTGCACAGATGCTGCGCTCTGCCTGCCGGCACGCAGCCGTAGGACATGCAATCGCAAGCAAACCGCTGACATTGAAACCGTCATCACAATATGCACCATGGCCGGCAACACCTTGCTGGCAACCAGGGCTTGACAGAAAGGCAACTTTTACCGTGCCGTCTACGAAGTGATGCAAAGAACCCAGGATGCAAGCTGACGGACATCCTCGCCTCGAGGGGCCCCCTTTGGTGCGTCAGATGAAAAAAGCTCTTCAGATTGCCCCCAGCCTCAGAGCCCCCCTCCCCCCAGGTGGAGTAATACGATTATGGCGGCAACCGCAGACGCGTGCGAAACCCAGCAGATCCGTTGGGGCTCGCCGAACGCGAACGGGAAGCTTGCGAGCCACGGGTTCTCTGATCACGCCCAAGATGCGCGTGACGAGGGAAAACCCGGACGAGGTCCATTTCCCCAAGGTGGGACTACAGGGGCATATTTTCCAGGGCGGTGGGTTGGCCTGCCCCCGCCGCACAGGACCCGAAATTGTCGGAGGCAAGATGGCCAGACACCGCCTCACCCCACACCGACAGAAGCCAGCGCGTTTGCTGCCATGATCTTCACATTACTCGGGAGCGGGATGGCACACTATCTTGTCGTGGTGAAAAGGAAAAGACAGAAGACTCTTCAAATAAGAGTTCAGCGTACCGACGCCTGCATGCGGGCTGGAATACTGTGCGGTGACACTCGCGCGCGCACCTTTTGTTTCTGCGCATCGGTATTTTATGCGTCTTTCAGAACGCCTGTAACTGCCGATGGCAGTCACAGACTTTCCCCCGCCGTTTTCGGATTGACTCCTCTATGGATGGATGCTGTTGCACTTGCATGGTGTTGCGTGACGTGGTATCGACGCAGAGCAGCCACACTCCTGAAGGAAAGCAGGAGACAAGATCCCTCGCAACCATAAAACATCTTCTGTGGTGTGCCGGTCTTGGCAAGAGTACAATGCCATTGCTCACGCATCTTGGCGAGCATCTCCCCTCTGCGCCGACTCTCGCAATAGGGGCCAAGAGAACTGATGTGAAAGGGAGTGACTGCCACTTTACCGCTTGTGAGAAGCGCTACCTCTTTTTTATTTGTTCTTTCGGACTACCCTAGTTCTTAAAGGCAGGCCATCCATGTCAGAAAAAGTGACTGCAGCCAGTCTTCATTCTTTCATTTTCTACTCTCTCTGCCTTTCGTGTCCTTCCCCGCTTGTAGGCCTCGTACTGCACAACGAGGACGAATATCATAGACACCCCACTTGAGGTGGTTTGCTCCCAGTTGTGCATCGATACGCGAGTCCACGGCGGCGCATCACACCAGCGTACACGAGGACACGAGGACACGACGGTGCGCCGAGGGTGAGTTGCCTCACAGTGTGGCCTCTCCACCGTCCGTCATTTGTCGAAGAAGCGTTTTTTTGTTCCAACAGACGCGGTGATGACGGCAAATCCACCGTCTAGCGCCGTAGACCTGTTGCGTTTCCTGGCGCTCTCACTCACAGTGCACACCGACGCAGTCTGTTGCGCCGTGGACGACGTTGAGGCCGCCATTGTCGAGTCTTCCACGAATGATGAGCTCCTTGATACCCTCGAAAAGGAGTTGGCCGTCTTGCTCGACAGACAGCGGCGACTGCATGTGACCCGCTCAGTGATTGCCCTCTCACAGGAGGAACGGCGCCGCGGCATGGAGCTGCGACGAAGTGGGCAAACCTCAACGCAGCGGTACGGCCACAAGCGAATTCAGACGTCCCGCACAACATCAAACATATCGGCAACACAGATGCACGACACGGCTCGTTACTCGAGCGAGAGGTTCTCCAGGGGTGTATCTCCAGATAAAATGGAGCAAGGATATGGGTCGTCAGCGGTGTCGACGCATGCCTGTTCGACGGCCGCATCGTCTGCGCCCCTGTGCGCGGAGTCAGAAGCAGACTCGGTTGACGCGCAGGTGGAGCGACTCAAGGAGAGGATCATGCATCTAGACTGCTACTCGCTGCGCGGAAAACTCCTTCAGCTAGAAAAGCAAAAGAAGGAGGTCAAAGAGATTGACCTCGAAGACCTTGTGACGAGGGTGGTAGATTCCTTCGAGTTCCCAGCCGCTGTACGAGCGCTTTGGTGCAGTGGCGCATCGCCATGCTTGGCCTGCTCTGGTATAGGGTCTTCTGCACCGCACAAAAGGGCCTCGCAGAGCTGCGCACGCTCTCGAGATGCCACTCTCGCTCAGCCCGCTACTAGAAAGGGCGGTGTGATAAACCACACCAACGTTGACCTGTTTCTGGCGCGGGCATGCCAGCGGCTCTCTGGGCGCGCCGCTGACGCACTACAAGCCTTGGCATCGACAAGTGTCTCCGAGCAGAGTGCCGCAGCGCACGTGCTGGGCTGCATGGTGTACGCTGCCGAATTCAACGCCAGCGAGCGCGCTGACCTCGCCGCCGTGCAGCAGCTGCAGACGATGCCGCGCGATACCCTTTCCCGTCTTTATGATCAATGCGTGCGCAGCAGTGTTTGCGAGGCAAAGCTTGACGGCCGCTGCTTCGGTGCTCGGGGCACTGTGTTGGCAGCACAGGATTTCAGCGCCCTCCCGGCGGATTGGGCGACAACGCAGTCGCTAAGTCAAGTGCCGCTGGATGAAATCCTGCCCCCTGTTCGGCATTTGCTGGCACCTCGCTTTAGCTTCGCAGACGTGGCGGAACTGAAGCGACTACAGGCGAAGCGAGTGGAGTTGCAGGAGAAGATTGTGAACTTTCTGTTAGGCAGGCAGGAGAAGGATGAGGAGTTTCTGCAAGGCATATCCGGGAGCCAGCGGGACCGCGCGGTGGCAGCGGCGCGTCTAGCGGTGACAGAGGTGACACCCGCGTCAACTTCAGCACACGCCTGGAAGACAATGGTTGCAGCGCATGGTGCGGAATGCTGACGGACTCTCGTTGGCGTTTCAGGAGGGCTCTTATGCGGACACGCCGGGAGACGCCGACGGTGAGCTTTCCGCCCGTGGTGCGCTAGCACTCCCCTGCCTACAGTGTAGGTATCTTTCGGGTTTGATTTCCACCGCCCCTGTATGGGAGACATTGTAGCGCTTTCCAGGAGAATCAAAAAGAACTGCGCCACGCGCTTTGTGGGTGTGTGTTCGACTGGCTGCTACTTTTCCCCTTTTCTTACGTTTCGTTGTCGTTGTTTTTTTTTTCCCTCATTAAAAGATGGCACCACTACAGCGAACTCTCCTTCCCCCCCCCTTCGCTGTATTGCTACCGCTTATTGTGAATGGGGGATACGTGCATACTCGAGAACAAACCGTGCCTTATGAACGGAAAGAGTCGTTGGTGTTCGACAACGACTAATGCATGCATTGGGCGAGGAGAAGAGCACGTGGGCGCGGTTACTTTTCATGTTGGCACACCGCGCCTGTATTAAAGAACTTTCTCAGGTCGTCTCTCGAACTGATATACACACCAACGCTTCCCAGATGAAGTATCGCCGAGCCGCTTCTTCTCGTGTCTTGCTCAAAGCAAAATACGGTGCAATCGGTGTCTTGCGCGTACTCCTTGGCGTCCCTGCACATATCACGTGTGCTTCCGCACCCCTTCTTCCACTCTCTTCCTTCTCGCCGCACTGCCACTTCCTCACTCTCCTTCTTCCCTCTACTTACGATATCTGCCCTCTGATTGTCATCGCCCGTCATAGTTGGATCGCGTCACCTTCCTTTATTTTTCCTCTCCTCTTTTACTCTTTAGTTTTCCCCTTTCTATTGGTGTATGTTTCGGTTCGTGTGCGTGTGCGTGCATGTGTGAATGTGTGCTTCTTTTGTTTCCACTTATTGAGTGCGACCTACTCTTCCCCACCCGCACCCACTCACTCACGACGACTCATACAGCGGTATCCTCTTTCTTCCCAGCTGCTGTTGCTTCTGTTTCGTTTCTGATTTTCATTTTTGGCCAAGTCACTCCAGAGACACGATCCTTCTCCTACACACTCGCCATCTCTCTCTCTCTGCCCCCTCCTCCTCCCTCCCCTTGGCTCAAGTTTTGAGAACCAGCAGCTGACTAACAGAGAGCAGCATCACAGGCCCACATATCAACGCGCACAGAGGCCAGAGTCGGGAAGGAGTTAACTACAACATTCTCAACACACCTCGCAGGGGTGACATTCGCGGGGTAGCGCTCTCTCCTTGTCCCCTTTCTCACCTGAATAGAAAGGCGACATCATTTTTCAACTGACAGGGCGAACGGCGCACGTGGTCCTACTGTCTGCGCTGCTTCTTTCTTTTTGCTTTCCCCCCTCTCTGTAACGACGAGGACGGTGAGGTCGTTGTGTGCGCGTGCGTGTGCGTGTGAAGGAAGGCGAGTTGTTCAACCAAGACGGGGAATCTCAGTTGTAGGGCGTTAGTGAGCGCTACATTTTTACTCTTTGGTTTTCTCTTTGGACACATCTCAGCGCCTCACGTTCGCTACGTAGTCCCTCGACCCCCACCAACAACACCACCACCTCTCTCTCTTTCTCCCGTTTGCTCGTTCGTGCGCTTGGTGCTACGCATAGCGTGGATAGGCCTCTGTGTCTCTCCCTTTTCCTTCCTTTCCATTTTGTACTTTGTCTTACGTGCTACGATTGTCGCACCGCGACGTCGCTCTTTTTCGTCCGTCTGTCTGGCAGCATCTGCGTGGGCGTGTGCTCGGGAACGGTGCGAAGGGCGGCTCTTGTCACGGCTGAAATCTTTTTCACCTTTTCGTCTTTGTTGGATCTGTTGGCCTTGTGTTCACGACGGCAACGCTTAGGTGCATGCAAGAGGATGCACGTCTCCAGCGTTTCTCGTTCGTTGGAATCGAAGCCACGGTAAGGCCCGAACAGCGGTGGCGAAACGCAGGAAGTTGCTCAGGCAAACATGTCGAACTTCTTACGCGATTGCTTCTCTGCCTCTTTTTGACGACGCTTGCGCTATCGCCGGTGTGCCACTCTCAAACGCCCTCTACCTCATCCAACCCCAAAGGAGACATAGCAGTGGAGGACACACTCTTCGACGCACCATCCGCACGGAGTGTGGCGCTGCGCTACACCTTTCCCGGCACCAGTTTGGCCTTTCTAGTGACAGCGAGTGGTCATCTTCACGCCTATGACCTGGAGCGTGGCAACTATGCCTGGTGCGCCGACGCGGGCGGTGACATGATCACCGTGACGATAGACATGCCGCCGTCAAAAGAGACGGCCCTGCGCGACCCATTGGCGCTTCCATTTCTTGTGCGTGGCAACAGCCTTTTTACGCACATTCCGCTCTTCATCTACACTCCATTCGAGTCTACGGATACAGCGGAGCGGCTCGAAGGATTGCCGCAGTTTCTGCGGCCGTACTTTTTTATGAACATTTCAACGCTGCTGAGGCGCCAAACACTCTTCTTTGGAGGCACGGATGTGTACGTGACTACCTCGGTGCAGGTAGCGGATCTCGACGCGAGCACAGGACGACCTGTTGGGTCTCGAGAGGCTCGATCGCAGACTTTCTGCAGCAGCAACTCCACCAGAAGCCCACCGTGCGACGACTCAACGGCAGATCCACAGCACATCTCGCATAACGAGCTCCTTCCTCTACTGCACACTGTCCGCTACAACATTTTCCTGCATGCGGTGAAGGCGGGCGAGTATAGCTGGTCCATCTCTCTCTCGCAGCTGCGCATGTCGCCTAATGCCGTCACTCAGCCGAGCTCCCCACCGCACTTTTCCGAACACAGCGCAGCGGATATCTCATCGTCATCTCCTAGAGACGGCGACAGTGAGAAAGCCCCGCGTTTTTTCTCACAGTTTATGCGCAACATGTTCGATTACGATGACGAGCATTCGGTGAACGTGACGCACAAGCGCCCTGCAGATCCGCAGGGGGAATCGACACTCGCCGACCGGACGTCAACGGCATTGTTGTTGAACAGATTTCAACGAACTCGTACTCAGGCAGCGGAGTATGTCAGTCGCATGGTCGCTGTACAGCAGCTCAATGCAAGCCATGTCAGTCTCCGAAGCATCCAGGATGACACAACAGCCTGGACATCGACGTTGCCGCATGCGACGTGCGAGCGTTCTCCTGATGGGACACCTGCGGCTGCATCATCCTCGAATGCCACCGCCACTGTGCTCGCTGCATATGTGTGGGTGAGTGGCGCTGACGAGATCTTTCGTGTTCCCGTTCTACGCTCAATCTCCGGCAGTATGCTGGAAGAGGTGGAACACCATGGCATGCAAACAGAGACCAATACGAGCGATGGCGCTGCTCACAGTCTGCAGAGACTCACATCTACTTCACTCGGTGGGGCTCTGGTCCCCACAATGCACACCGCGACTGGGCTGCAGCTCGTGCCATTTCTGCAATACGGTGGCGTGAGGTTGGGTCATGGTCTCGACCGCAGCACCGGTGGCGCGTGGGTTCCTGATGACGTTGAGGCTGATGAACGTGAGGAGACGGAGCTCGCTGCCTACTATCATCAGTGCACCTGGTGGGAAGCACCGTTTGTGTCCTCGCCCCTGCCGGGTGCATTCAACAGAAAAGCCAATGCTGGGGCTTTTCAAGCTGTTGACTACTCAACGTTGTTGAGAGCAGTTTCCGATACAAAAGGTGTCTACTCTAGCGATAGCCCGCTACTGGGCCTCGGGAACTCAGGAGCGGTGGTGAAAACCGGCTTGGCCTGGCGCACTGCTGCCATCATCTCTTTTCACGTGCTCTGCCTCGCCGGCTCGATCGCTTTCCTATGCGCCGGCGTTCCACCACGCGGGCAGCTGCAGCGCGCCTGGGCCCAGGCAGACCGCAACCGGGACCGAGTCTCCCACACGTCCTCATCTCGTCAACAATCGGCGCAACTTGTGCCGCAAGACCTGCGCTCTCCACACGGCGGAAGATGCACCCCGTTTAACCTCAAACTCGATCCCTTTTCGATGGATACCTTTGGTGTGGGCAACATGCCGATGGGCTCTGTCAACATGGCGACTGTGTCACTTCCCCACTCGGACGAGTCGCTGCAGGAGCTCATGAGGCATCACCAGCTCGGATGCCTCAGCAAGTCACCGCCATGTTCGCCATGGGTGAACCCGACCCCAGAGCTAGTGTACGCCATCACGTGCGAGGAAGGCGAGAAGATGCTCCCTGTGAAAGCAACGGCAACAGCCATCACGACCGAAGGGGCTGACACTTCATCAAAGTCGGGTGTTGGCATGACGTTGTCCTCGTTCCGATGTACTCCAAAGAAAGCGGCGACAGGACTGTCGCCAAGTCCTACCGGTTCAGCGGCAGTCAATGAGCCTACGGTGCTCGCCTCGAACAGCTCGAGCGACGACGATACTCTTGACATCGACCTCGGCGAGCGCTGGTGGCTGCGAGCGCAGTTTCCGCCGCGGCAGCGTATAAATGCCCCGTCGCCGGACGAGACGTTTTCTGATCGTGGTAGCAGTAATAGTCATTCTCAAGCTAACACCAGACCAGTGGAAGAAGGCAAGCTGTTTCAGCTTCACTTCAAGGTCCTCGAGAAGATTGGCTTTGGAGGCGAAGGGTCTGTGTTCTGCGTCGAGCACCGCGTGACGCATGCACGGTACGCCATCAAGGTGATTCAAATCCACGAGCAAGACGAGGAGCGAGTGGTGCAAGAAGCCGTTTTGCATAGCTCCTTTGACAACGCCAACGTGGTGCGCTTCTACTTTTGCTGGATCGAGGATATTGCTGTGTCCACGGCAAAACGCCTGCAGCTGTGCCAGCGCGACGAGGACGGGCTCGACACGGCATCGCTGACCTACAGTGACAACTCACTTACGATGCCAACCCCCGATAGCGCAAACCAGCACAACACCGGCCTCGGCGCGGAGTCCAGAGCTGGCAACACCTACCATATGCTCTTCATCCAGATGGAGTACTTTCCACGCGGGACACTGGCGGACTGGCTTCGTCGCCGCAACGGCTTCTTTCGGCTTGAGGTGCTGCGCTACATGAAGCAGATCGGCGAGGGCTTGGCGTACTTGCACAACCAAGACGTTGTGCACCGTGACTTGAAACCAACGAACATATTTGTCTCAAACGAGAACATCCTCAAAATAGGAGACTTTGGCCTCGCAAAACGTCGCGGCAATGCTGCCGGAAGCACTGGTGACTTGACATCGAACGTTGTTGGTGGTCAGCAGGAGCGGTCCGTGGTCTGCGGAAGCCCACTGTATTCTAGTCCGGAGCAAACACGCGGAGAGCCGGTGAACAAGCCGTCGGACATTTTCTCCCTTGGCATCATCGCCGTGGAGATGTTGTGCACCTTTACCACGCTTCACGAGCGCATTCACATCTTGACCGACGCCCACCATCTCATTTTACCAGAGGAACTCGAGGCTGAGTTCCCTGACGAGGTGCAGTTGATCAAGTCTATGTTGGCAGCGAACCCGCTGCAGCGGCCGCCGATACGAAAGCTGCTTCGGCAGATCAACAAGCTCATCGTTACCCTGGAATCACAGGAGAGCGACGAGGAAGCCGACAAGGCACCGCTACGCTCCCCTCTCCACGGCGCGGGCCACTCAGGATCGCGCAACGGCTGTTACGGAGCGACTGTCGCTTCCCTTGTTGGCGATCGCACAGCAGCGCGAGCTACAGCCACGACTACCAACAAGGCTGACAACACACCATTGAACCCAGGTGTCAGCGATACGGGGTCGTCGGGTTGCCGACCGGTTGCGATGGACCTCCCGAGCAGCGGCCTTATCGGTTCCTTTGTGGAGATCCATGATTTGTTCCTACCGCCGCTATGTGAGGAGAAGGCGCGTGCCAATGTGCTGCCACTGTGGCAGCGTGAGGCCGCTACTGATACCAGTGTTGCAACTGTCTTGGCCGCGGCAGCCACCAAGTCCGAGCATGATAACGATGGGACCCCCCTGGAGCAACATGTTGTTCGTCAAGGAGACTCTCTCTTCTCTGGCCACAGCTCAACGATGGTGAAGCGTGGTAACACGTACCACCACCGCCGTCTCGGATCGGCCAGCCTCAACACAGAGGTGGAAACAGGACACCTGCCGAGCGCTGCGGTGGTCACTACCAACTCTGCGACGCGGCAGGAGTTGTTCGTAAATGATCCCTATGGTCTGCCCAATATCCCCGTGATGTACACCGGGGACGCTGATCTGTCCACTATCCTGAGGCGCGACCTGCAGGATCGAACTGTCTCTGCGCCGGACTGAGTGGGCAGGTGTGAGAAGGCGGTGCGGTAGTCGTTCTTTTGTGGTTGTTTATGCTGGGGGGAGCCTGTGGCTGACGCGAATCCGTTTGAATGCGCGTCATGTTATATGGTGTTTCTGCTTACCCTCTCCCCTCCCCTCCCTTTTTTTGGGGGGTCGTTCCCATTCACCTGATGCATCTCTCCTTGATCGAAGCGGGCTTTATCGGATGGTTGTGGCCTTTCTTCCGTTTATTGATGTTCTCGATGTGCTGTTCCACAGTCGCAAGCGCCGAATTCTTTTGCCCATTTTGTTCTCTCTTTTTTTTCCTTTTATCGCTGTGGTTCTTTCAGCTGCCTCACACGAAAACTCCTTCCGTCCCCCTGCACTCCTCCTCCTCCTCCTCTTCGTGGCGTAGTTTAAAGGAAGGAACACGTGACAACCACGCCTGTGCGGATTTTTCCACTTTTAGCGCACGGATGGCCACTGAACGAAACAAACAAAAAAGGCGACCCCGTGGCCTCTTTGTATCCAGTGTACTTTTCTTGTCTCATTTAAGTTTGGGCGTGCTTTGTGAATGGGTGTGTCTTCGTCGATGTTCTATGCATGACGCCTCACTGCTCGTGTGACATCACGGATGTGTTTTTCGGTGTTTTCCACCGCCCTCTCTTCGTGTTGTAAGTTTAATCGAGAGCTTAGGGGTGCGTTCAGGCCCCATACTGAACTCTGCCACATGTGCTTTCTCGCTCTCTGTCTGTCTCTCATTTACTGCATCTTATTTTTGTGTTTGCGCTCGCACTGTCCTCTCTCCTGCTTCGGCTGATTCTGTGGCTGCCGCTTTTTTTTTTCTTACTCGTGCTGTGGTTTTCTTGCTGACTTGTCGCCAGCTTGCTGTTTTGCTTCGTTAGTTTCCCACCGCCAAGCTCACGTGTCCGTCTCGATTCTTCCCCTCCCCTCTCCACCACAAAAAGAGCGGGGCCTTTTTTGTCTCATGTAGAGATGCATAGGTGCGGCTGTGTCGGTAGGCCCCCCTTTTGCAAGTAGTACAAACAAGGCGATGATGCGCTGACGTTTTCGTTTTCGCTTTTGTTTCCCCACTCCCGCTCTCCTTTTCTCTGTTTACATTCCTCTTCGTATTGATGACTTCTCTTTTGTCTCAGCTCTCCTCAGTATATCCATCTTTCCCTTCGCACACACCCACACCCACACACACACACACACACACACACACACACATATATCGGCAGATTTCTTGCAAACATCGTCTTGGTCGTTTTGTTCATCCCTGTCCTCTTAAATTCGACGGCGATCCATCATGCCTGTTGAAGTCCCTTCCCTCCACAACATCTATTTCACGTCCTGGTTCAGTGCTCGCCGTAACTTTAATAGTTTTGTTCTCGTGTCTCTGAGGGTGCACGGTTTGACAGTGTCTGACTACTAGTCGACAGCTTTCACTTTTGTCTATGCACGGGGAGGCAGCTGCGCGAGACCAAGGAGACAAGACTGCTGAGCTTACGGGACGACTGGAGTCCACGCTCACCCGGCTCCGCGGGGGTACCTGTCTGTATATTGGACACCTGCAGCGGCGGGCGACCGGCCCGGGCGTTGTAGGCGGCGTGCTACGCGAGGTTCGCGGGTCACCCGAAGGGGCCCAGCGCGCCGCAGCCCACCCCATTCTCTTGCGCTCGGTGATGTGGTGACGCGCACCCTGCTCGCGCTGCCGCCCTGTGGGCTCTTTGTGCGCGGGGGCGTGCTTGTGCATGTGCCCCCGCCCCGTCTGGCGCGTCGGTGCCGCGAAGCGCAGCTGGCATGGTGTATCGCATCCGGGCAGGCGCCACCGCTTTGGCCGTCGGGCAGGACTCTGTGCGCTGCCCGCTGGGAGCGTGGCGTGGCGTCCCGAGCCAGGCCCGTCTGGCGCCGATCGCGCAGCACGTTACCCGGGGAAGGGAGGAGGGCGGGGCAGGAGGGGCCCGCTAGACGCGTGGCGCGCCTCGACGGCAGGAGGGTTCGCCCTAGGGCGAGCAGGGGGTGGAGGTGGCGCCGCCGAGGATGCGGATGAACGGCGGTGGCAGACGTCTGTTGGCGAACTTGTTCGTGGCGGAATGGACAGGGCGGAGAAGATAAATTGTGGTATATTTGATGATAGCCTGGGTACATGCTTCCTCCCCTAGTTTCTGCGGTCTTGGCTCTCCTCGCTGTAGGCGTGGTTGTTTCCATACCTCTGTGGCTTGTTTATTCATCGGAGAACCTGCTGCGGTGGGCATGGGGCGATTCCCTCTGTCGCTACCATCAACACTGCTACCTCTTCCTCCTTCTCCCTCGCACACCCGACGTGCCGTTTGCCTTGAATGTGGATTCCACCCCTCTTTTGGTGTTGCGTGCCTTCTCGTGCATTCTCTGCCATATCGAAGGTCAGGGGCCTATGGGGTGGCTGTATGGCTGTACATTTCCTCTCCGTCTAGCCCTGCGCCATGTGCAAGGGGGTTCGCATCACGATGCCTTAATTTTTTTCTTTGCCTGGTTAAGCACGTGTGCTGTGGTACAGAGAGTGTAGTAGTGCTGCACACGCGAAGCCTGCAGGTGGCCATGGTAGTCCGAGTCGGTTTCTTAGACGAGCCTCTTCGACAGCAAAGGTCTCATGCGAGACGAACAGAGGGAGATGCCGGTCTAAGCTGTGTTACTCGGACTAGGCTAACGTCGCGAACAATCCCGATGGATGGGTATGCCGGCATGAGCACTAACAACACAGGCAAGAAACGATGTGGTGATGTATAGGTAGGGAGATGGCTCAGTGGTGGAGTTCGGTGGGCGCGTGTGGCGGTCTCGAAAGCCCTTTGGGGGTGGCTAAGAGCCGTTTTTTTTTTGGTGATTTTTTTTTTTGACTTGAGCATTGCCACGCCAGTCATGTCCTTTTCTGCGCCAACAGAGGCCTTTCACAGGGACTGCCGACACGGCGATCTCTGCGTGCGCAATTGTGTAGTGCCGACGTACGCAGTGGGAGGAAAGAGGAGGAAAAAGGAGGAACCACCGGATAGGTGGAAGGAGAAAAAAACGCACACACACACACGCAGACACACAAAGTGCGAATCCGTCGGTACCGTGGGAAGAGAGAGGTAGTTGGCACTGCAGCTCTCTGAGTTTACGCATATGATTACTGTGCATCTCCACCGTAATCGAGAGAGTTGCCGCGTACTCTCTATATGTGTTTCATGAGAGTCTCTCTGATAGTATGTTGCACCCTGATGATTGCACTCCCGCGGTGCACTCTTCCGCATCCCCCGAATAGCTGTTCTAAGAGACCATTTGCCTCCTCCAGCTTTATCGATTTATGTTTTTCTTGTCTCTTGGAGCTCCTCTACTGCGGTTGTATTGTGCTTGCGGGTGTGCATATAGACTAGTTATAGCGATGAACTCCGACGTGGCTCATGTATTGCATCTGTGCACCAACCACCACAGCATCTCACTTTGTCCCTTCTCTCTCTCTCTCGAACAGACTTCCCTCGCCTATCGCGCTTTTCAATGGGACGGGAGAGGGAAAACAGTACTGTTGTCATTATTTGTTCTCACCTGCCTCTTTTAAGCCTCCCCCCAAAACAAAGCAGTGGAGGTCAACCTCAGGAGCACGCCTTGATGAAGACGTGTCGGTGTATCACCGTCCTCACCGGCGCCGGCATCTCTGCTGAGTCGGGAATTCCAACATTTCGTGACGGCGATGGACTCTGGTGCAATCACCGTGTCGAGGATGTAGCATCCCCAGACGCATTCCTCGCGAACCCAGCTCTCGTGCAGCACTTCTACAACGAGCGTCGCCGCAATCTTCTGTTGAGCTCTGTCAGGCCGAACAAAGCGCACATGGCACTCGCAAGGTTAGAAAATGAGCTCAGAAGAAAGACAAAAGTGGTTGTTGTTACGCAGAACGTGGACGATCTGCATGAACGCGCTGGATCAACACATGTTTTGCACATGCACGGCGAACTTCTGAAGGTCCGCTGCACTGTCACGGGAAAGGTATTTGTGTGGACAAAGGACATTGTGCGAGACGCTGACTGCTGCCCGGATTGCGGCTTACTTGGCACGTTGCGCCCGCACATTGTTTGGTTTGGTGAGATGCCGCTCTACATGGACAAAATCGAGTCGGTCCTGTCAGAGACAGATATCTTTGTTTCCATCGGCACCTCCGGAGATGTGTACCCCGCCGCAGGATTTGTGCAGCGTGCGCAGTTTTACGGCTCGACGACGCTGGAGCTGAATCTTCAGGAGGGCTCCAACAACTCTTTTTTTCAGGAGTCCATCTACGGCAAAGCAAGTGTCATTGTGCCAGCTTGGGTGGACCGAGTGCTGAAAGCGAGCTCAGGGTGGTGATGGCACCGAAGCAATAGGGGCGGTTATAGTATGAGAATGCGGCCTGACTGCCCGACTTTTTTGTACCTCAGCTCGTGGTGTTCTTTAATGCGTGGCAGCGACGAAAAAAACCCGCAAATGATGCGGTTCTTTATTTTCGAACAGGGAGTCTCAATAGCGGACAGTTCAGGTCTCTGCTGGCTCTTCCGTTACTCTGTGTGTATCCCCCCCTCTCCCCTCATCCACCCACCCACGCGTCTCAGCTGTGCCGCCCAGCGCATCATCTCGGTCGTATTTATATATGTATATATATTTTGTGGTTATGCTTTGCTTCTCCTGCTCGGTGAACTGATGTCCTGCCGTATCGAAAACACGCGCTACGATCGGGGAAAAAGGAATAGGGATGACTCCTGCCTACAGGATGCAACCGCTGCAGGAATACTCTACGGGTAACATGAAATGCTTGGCGCTACAGGGCGACATGGCATCTGCCCGCTACGCGTTTTATATATTAGAACGTTTTCTCTTGCAGGTTTTCCCTTTCCGCGTGTCTGCGTTTGCTTCTCCTGAGAGCGCGCGCAATGCGTTTGCACCCCATGTCACGCTCTCGCTGATCCTCGACCACCCCTGCAAGTCAACATTGCTACTTTATTGTTTCACACCTTTTGCCGCTTGCATTCAGAGCCATGGTGTACCCCCCCCTGAAAACCTCTGCCCCCCTCTCTCTTTGCCCTCCTCACTTTTTCATTGGAACCGCACGACGGATTTCCTCCTCTCTCTCCCCCCCCCCCCCCCCCCACCGTGACTGTCACAATCACGCGCTCTGTATATCCACATAATTTGCATTTTTGCATTGCGCGCCACATCTTTTCTTCACCGCTTTGCCCCTCCCCCCCCTCCCCTTCCCTGTGATTCTGCTCACATTTAGCTGAGCCACCAGTTTCCCTCCCCCTTCCTTGGATCGCAGTACCTGCCAGCGCTGAATCGCCACTTGCGCCGCCTACCACAGGGCTTCAACTCTCTTCTCGTGTTTTATGCGACACTCCTACTGTCGTTGTTTCGTACACATACCCACCCACCCACCCACCTCAGCGTACAGATAGACACCCATCTTTTTCTCTGGTCGCCCGTTCCCCTACGACCGCGCACGTGATCGCCTTTTGTTTTCCTCCGTCAGCTCTCTTTGCGGCTTTTCCCTCTCTCTCTTGTTGTCATCCATTGCTCATCGGCCGAAGAATTCTCCTTTGGCGACGATGCTACGCGACCTCCTCCGCTACACTGGCCTCACCCTTGTGCTGCTGGTCTTTATTACCAGCGGAATTGATAAGTTGGCGTCCCCGTCAGTTGGCGCTGCACAATTGGCAAAGAGCAAATTTCCTCGCATGTTGGCCGCAATGGGTGCCACACTCTCGCCGTCGGAATACATCCACCTGGTTCGCGGCACCGGTGTAATTTGTGTGTGTTTCTCGCTTTTTATTCTACTCGGAGTAGGCCGGAGCTTTTTTTCATTCTTGATGGCGATAGGCATGATCATCAGCACCGTTGCATTCTACGTCGATTATGACTACCCACTTGCCATCACAGAGGGAAACATTCAGCACATGCTCAAGAATATGTCTGTCGCCGGCGCGCTACTGTTTGTGTCGGGTAGTGGCCACCGAAGCCGTCGGTACACCCAGGCTTGTGATGCGAAAAGCAACATTCAGGCAAGGAAGAACAAGTGAGCGAGGGCCGCGCACGCCCTCCAGAAAACACAGAAGAGCATAGCAGCGCCACTGCCTTTGCGGAAGAAGGCCAATGACCCCCCCTCCCGCCCCCTCCCCCTTTTTTTTTTCTTTGCACGACTTTGTGCACTCCGTAAAGGGATTCGTTGGGGAGTAAAGGACTTCAGACCTCTTCCTTCTCATGCTGTTGTCACTATTCAGGTGGTTCTCTGCTGACTACCTCTTGATGCTCTTTTTCTTTTCTTTTTGTGTGTCCTGCGCACATCTACTCTGCCTTGTGATCTCGGTGTATCTGCCACCACCACCTCCCTCACGGTATGTACTTGTGTATGTGAGGTATGTGTGACTGTGCAGCAGCGGGCCTTATCAATTTTCTGTTCCTCTTTAGCTGTGGTCGTTCTCTTTGCAGCTCTCTCTCTCTCTCTTCTGTTTTTCCCTTCATGCGCTTTGGCTTTTTTTTTCGAGGATGAGCGTCTTTGTTGCGCACATATATCGATCTGTGTAACGGTGCGTAGGTACTTCTGTGTAGGCGTGCCCCTCTCTCTCTCCCTCTCTCTCTCTTTCCTTCTCGGGCAATACCCGTGACGTGGTCGACAGCAGAAAAAAACAAAAGGGAGCGAAAGTTACGCTGCGACAAAAAAAAAACGACACACTGAAGAAGGAAAACGACAGCGGTGCAAAGTGAGTGGTCTTCCTACTTGTGCGGCTTCGTCTTTGTTTTTTTTTTTCTTCTCTAGAGCACCCTTCTGTGTATTGTTGTCCCTTTATTATGTTTCTCTAACGCAGAGTTGCCCAGACACTAGGTAGGAGCCTACAAATCTTGATAAAGAGTGCGAACTGCTCACGAGGGTTGTCTTTGCGAACTCGAACTAGCTGCACATCGCCAGGTAGCATTTTGGCACACGTATGTGTGGGTCTTGAGCACACCATAGGGAGGAGTACTGTCTCTGTCTTCATCAGCTCGTGCGCTCTAGGCAAGTGTGGTGCTCTTCTCTCTCTGACTCTAAAGGCTCTGAGCGTGCACCGATCTACCCCCTCTATCCCCTTCTCTGTCCCTCTCTCTCTTTCACCGCCTCCTCTTGGTCCCCACTTGACCTGTATTACATCTGCCGTGATGTGTACGTGCCTGGAGAACCTTTTTGTTCTTCGAGTGTCTCCTAGTCGACTCACACCGCTCTTCGTTTCTCTCTGCTACACTCCTTTGTTGGCTTTCGAGACTATCGCGCATAGCATCTATCAACAGCCGCGCATTCCTTGTGCGCTTCTTTGCGACTCGCACATGCATTCCGCACTGCCACTCCTCTGTGTGCAGCGTGTCTCAGCAAAGCAGCTAACTCTTTAAAGAGTAGAGAATTGACACAGCAACCCACGCGTGTTTTTGTGAATTAACCGTTTCTTTTTTTTTTCTTTGCTTCCCAACACTCCAGGCACGTCCTCAGGAACTCTCTGCAAAAAAGCATCTCAGCGCCCCCTCCTCCCCCTTCGTGATTTGGCAGTGTGCGTAATGACTTTCTCCTTTAGCGTCATCTCAACCACGGGGCAGCGGATCTCCATCTCCGTTCTCGGCCCGGACAACACCGTAGGGGACATAAAGGCGAAACTCGAGGAGACGGAAGGCATTCCACAGAAAATGATCATGCTAGTGCACTCTGGTCGCAAGCTAGAAGACAACGCAACGCTGGAGGAGTGCAACATACACGCAGGCGTCACAATCAACATGGTGCTGGCTCTGCGTGCTGGTCACTGAGCGTCATTCAAGAAAGTTTGGTGTGCTCTTCATGCATCTAGTTGATGGTAGCACTCGGCAATGGGGCAAAGCGCAGCGAAGAGCTCTGAGACGACGGTGCCTGTCAGTCGGAGATACTTCTTGGCCCACCGTGTACAAACGAATGAAGGAGAAGAGGAGAGATGACACGGACTTCGTGCAATGCATCTTGTTACTCGAGTACTCATCCACGTCGCCATGCCCTCTACCGTTTTTCTGCTCGTCTACCTTTATGGTGACCAAAACATGGGCGTCCCGATAGTGGAGCCGGACCTTAGTAACTGAGATTCGGGGGGGGGGTGAGGGTCGAAGGTAGTCGGAGAAGTGCCTTTTTATGTTTTTTTTTTGTCGCCTTGCGAAAAGGGAAGAAGCACAGCCGAATTTTATTCTTGTGTGCGAGTGAGTGCACAGCGCTGTTGTGATTCTGCCTGCACCTGTGTGTGTGTGTGTGTGTGTGTGTGTTTATCTGTACTGGAAAGACCGAGTGTCTCAATGTACTTGTGGTCCACTTCTATTAATTTTCCTCTATGTAACGTGCGGGCGCTCTGGCGCTCTCTCTCTCTCTCCTTCTAATGCGCACCGAAAGAGCGTTTCATCAGTTTCCTCTTGTGTCTCTCTGTGTTCTCGTTAGTGTTCTGAGGTGGCGAAGATTTGTGGGCAAAACTGAAGCAAATAGGGTAGCAGTGGAGGGAGCGGGAGGGAGAGAGGGCGTATTTTCTTTCCATTCTTACAATGGGGCTACTGGACGTGATGGGCAAACTGGAGAAAAATGCTGCGATTATTCTTTTCTCCTCAGTGTTGCGAAGAAAAAAAGAAAAGGAACGACTGCTGGGGGTGGTGAGCGATCTATTTTGCATTTTTTCACCTGTTCTGCCATCGCGGATCCCAGGCAAGCGTCGCGGCATCCTCCTTTTAGGAAAGGGGTGGGGGTCAAACGCACGCCAACGCGAGACACTCAGTGAGGCGTACTACAGGAGGTTAAAGCTCTCACCAGCGCCCTCCTGTTCTATCGTTCTCCCTCTTCAATATCTACGTCATTTGCCGCAACTGTTTCTTTTCTGGTGCTCTGCTTACTACATGTTTCCCTCACCCAGGCATTCCTTTAGAGTGTGTCATCATACGTGTACAGCGCCCCACCTGTGTGTGTGTGTGTGGGTGGGTGTTTTGCTAGTTGTTCTACTGTCTCGATGCTTTGGTAGGTGCAGGCTGTACATTGGGCGTTTTCTCCGTCTCTGTGTTTTGTGTTTGTGTGTGTCTGTGCTACTTTAACTCACACCAGTGATTAGAGTGGTGGCCGCATCCAAATTAAACGCTCCCCCACTCGCGTGCTTTTCCGTGGCGCTGCTGCAAGACAAGAAGGAGAAGACTGTAGTCTGGTGCCTCGCTCGCGAGGGTAACAGTCTTCTCTTTTCCATTTGCCAGCTTTCTTGTTCCCTCAAGCAAGCATGTCTCTCTGGCCGTTTCGGACGGGCAACGATGATCGCTTCCAGACAACCAGCGGTCCCTCTGGCACCGAGGACATCTACACCACCCTGCGCCAGGGAGCCCTACCGCCGCACCGCTACGGGGTCGAAGTGGACAACTACTTGGAGTGGCGGTGGCGGCGTGGCTTTGTGCAGAGCGTCTTCCCTGTGTCGTGCTATGGCGCAGTCGCCGGTTTCTGCGTCGGCTTCCGGCAGTCGCGCGTCGAAGGTCGTTATGTTGGTCGATATCGCATTATGTGGCGCTACACTTCGACGTTTGCAGCGGTGGGGCTTCTGACGAGCGCGTTTCACCACCTCCTTGTCGTCCGCAATCACTACCACGACAAGTTTTACTACCCCGTGGTGGCCGGCACGGGCGGCGCGGCGGTTCTTTCGCTGGCATCGCAGATGGGCACTCTAGGGCAGGGCATGTTCGTGGGCGCCTTCCTCGGCATGCTGTACGGGCTCGGCTGCTACGGCATGACATACTACCATCGACGACATCTGCAGATCTTTTTGCACGAGCAGCAGCTCCGGCAGGTGCCCGTTCACAAGGTCTCACCGGAGCTGCAGCCGATGTACCGCGCCTTCCTGTATGACAACCGCCCTTTGGAAGAGGCCGACAAAAAGCACCGTGAGACGGTTGCCCTCTCCCGCTCTATCGACGACACCCGTCTCGACGCCCAGACATTCATGAGCAACATGACGCCGGAGGTGTTTGAGTGGGTAAACTTTCCGGATTGGTGGCCACTGAAATGGCCAATGCAGACAGAGGAGGAGCAGATGCTGCTGGAGCGTCAGCGGAACGAGGAGGTTGAGCGGCGCAAGAACGTCTTTCTAGAAACGGAGGATGCTGGTCTGTTGAAGCGCAAGAACCGTGCGAAGGGGTATCGTGATGGGTGACATATAAGGGAGGCAACAGAGGAGGACGTGAGAAGCGGTGGTGGCCGCGTCGCTTGTCGGGAATGCGCGTGTGTGTCCCCCTTTTTTTGTCAGAAATTAAAGGCTTCCAACACCTCTCTAGATCGGAGCCCCGGTTTTTCTTATGATGATCAGTCATTTGTGGAGGCTGCAGCCGTGGCGCCAGAGCGGTGCGCCCGTGTGCGTAAGGAGATGAGGTCGGCACCGTGAAGACGCCTGCTCGTTGGAACTGAGGGGCACAACAGTAATTTGGGATGTCTTCGCCGTATCTGCGAGCATTTCTTTTTGTATTGCTGTTTGTTTGCCTTGTGCTGGTGTTCCTTGCGACTTGGATTCAAAGTACCAGCAGGTGCACAGCCACCGGCGTACACAGGCATGCACAGACAGCTCAACAACAACAACAAAAAAAAAACGAGAGAGGCAATTCCGAAAAGGGGATCGTGGAGGAGTGAAACGGCGCTGTGTAGGGGAGCACGCATGCCAGCTGTGGCGCCCCTCTCCATGTGTCGCTGGATGTGTAGATGTGATGCCGGAAAAGTGCTGCTCACTGCGTACAGCGGCAAGAGAAAAAGGTAGGCTTTTTTTTTTTGCCCCAGTGTAGCTGACCAAAGAGGACGCTCTCTTGAACCCGTAACGACGCACTCGTGGCTGTGTAGGCTCACGTTATTCCTACCGTCTGCCTCTTACTCCAGTTTTCCTACTTCCCCCGTTGCCTCTCTTTCTTTCCATCAGGAAACACACACGTTTTGTAAAGGCGGTCCACTTTCCACTGGCATTTCCCCTCCCCCCTTTCCCCAACGAAAAAAGGAGGGTCAAAAGGGTTGCGCGTACTCTTCAGCGGCACACGTGCAGTACCACTCAAAGAGCGACATTTTTTTCCCTTTTCTTTTGCCTCGCTCCACACGCTCCTTCTTGCTTGTCGAATTGATCTCCAAGTAAGACTCGCGTTTCTGTGGATGCTTTTCACATGTTCTCTATCGTAGCACTGTCGGGCTCCTTCACTCTCATCTCTTCATCTGCGTGGACAGGCACATTTGTTTTTTGGTCTGCGCCTTCCCTTCATCCCAGTAGTCGTTGAAACGAAACACGACGCCGCGGTTCCGCGGTGAAGCACTCACGTAAGCGTAATAGCGAACACACAAACAGGAGGAAGACATTAGTACAACGTGGCAAGTAGGCCACCCATAGACTGGACGCGGAGTGCTCTTTTTTTTGCTGAAAAAGACGAGCGCTAAAACGATACGCACGTGCGTATTTCGTGGCCCTCGGTGACGTCTTCCCCTCCTCCTTCTCTCTCTCTCTCTCTCTGCTTACAAAGGGCGCAGTTCATAGGCAACAAGAACACTAGCCGACTCTTCTCGGCGCGTCTCCTTGAATACCGGCATCTATAGTGCTGCCTTTCGCGTCCTCTGGGTACCGCAGTTGAATAATCGCAAGTTGCTCGTTGGGGCTGCTTATTGTTGTGTTTTTGTTTGTCTGCTCGTCTTTCTGTTGTGCGTGTTCGTCACTCACGCTGAGGCAGCGCACAGAGACATCATCCTACTCGAACGCTGATATACCGGAAAGAGCGATTGTCTCGTGTTGCGCTTGTGAAGTACTGCGCCGTCTCGCTGCTAGTTGTGTCCTTGAAATGAAAGCGAAGCACAACTTTCGCGCATTAATTCAAAAGTTGGGACTTAACAAGGTGAGGAATTCGCCGAAGCGACGCATCCGAAATGTGGCTCACGATGCATTGTGCTCTAACAGCCAGGGCGGTACCGCTACAGTGCCGGCGATAGGCACAGCTGGCACTAGCTCCACATCTGGAGAGTCTGATTTGGAGGCTCCCTCCGTTCTTTCGCTGGGCTGGCGGTCACCTTTCGCAGCCGGCGTCTCATCTTTGCGGACTCCCAGCGGTTTCTCGCTTGCCGAGCGCCTCCAGCAGCGTCGTATGCAGCTGCTGACGTCAGCGAATATGAAGCCTAAGCTGCGTCAAGTCTTTTTGTCGGCGGCCACTACGTACGGGCAGTTCTTGGAAGTCGCGAAGGCACTCGAGCCCTCGCCATCAGTCCTCGCCTTTTCGGCGTCCACCCCATCACCTTCCCCCCAACCCTTGCCGGAGTCATCCGACAGCTCTGAGGCTGGTGGCACAGCCGCATTCTACCTGGACAAGATGCAGCACACCTTCAAGGAGGCAAAGCGTTACTACAACAGCACTCCGTTTGATCAGCGCTGGGATGACATCCTCAGCTCCCTCGCCGTACTTGGTCGCATGTCACGCGGCAATAGGGTAGTTCCGTTCCACGACAGCGCAATGGCATTCGAGAGTATGTGGGCCGCTGTCAAGGAAGCCAAAGAGCGGGTGCACTGGCAAACATACATCTGCAAAGACGACTTCATTGGTCAAGGAACAGTACGTCGACTCGTCCAGGCTCACCAGCGCGGCTGCGACACGGAGCTCCTGTACGACTGCGGTGGTAACATCTCAGGGCGCGCGCGGCTGACAGGGGAACTAAAGCTGTGCGGCGCCAAGGTGATCCCGTACCGTCCCTTCTTCCGTAGTGTCGCCACTTACTTTATCAAAGGCCTAGACTGGCGGCGCAGCCCTGGTCTTCGCAACCATCGTAAAATCTTGCTGGTGGACACGTGTCAAGGGTTCTGCGGCGGATTGAACGTCGGCAATGAGTACTGCGGCAAGGCAGCGGGAGGCACCGGCAAGTTCCGCGACACGCACTGCGGCGTCGTTGGCCCAGCCGCGGCACACCTTGCCGAAGTTTACAGGGACACAAAGCAGCCACACCCCTGGAAATACGGGTGGCGGCGCTGGAGGCAGATTGCCTCCCAACAAATCACGCGTCGCGTGAAGCAGGGACGGATGCGCATGGAGCGCAACGGACTGTACCGTGCTTTCCAGGAGGAGCGCGGCCGAAGTGGTCGACGCTTGCAGAACGTGTCATCGGCTTCGATGAAGGTCATGCGCAGGCGATGGCACAATCAGAAGAATCAACTTCTAACTTTGATGCAGTGGAGTCGGGCAAGGTTGTCGTCCAATGTCCTTCTCGGCCACGAGGCGTTGCGCCACACACAGGAGCAATCCGACGTGCGCCTAGACGGAAAAGAGGCAAATGTGAAGGTGGGGACGGTTGTCAACGGGGCTGATTCCCCTAAATCTAACGTAAAAGCCGCCTGCCAAGCACCTGGTCTCTTCGCCGTCAAGGATGCCAACGATGGTGGAACCGCATCAGCCTCTCTATCCTCGTACGAGTTGTCCACCTCGTCTGCTGGCCCACGTGAAGGGGCCCGGGCATGGCCGTCGTCGCCGCTGCAAAGCAGCGACGGGAAGCTGAACGCACCGCGCAGTTCTGCGATGCGGCGCAAACTGTTGGCGGCGCGGCGTGAGGCACTCTATCGGGCCACTGATCTTCCGCACAAGCGCACCTATACCGACATGCTGCGACAAGTACCGATTCTGGATACGGAACCGGTCCCTGAGGCAGAGATGTACCTCCAACACCGCGAGCCCATAACGCAAGTGCTCTCCTGCAACCCGCGCTACCGCGACTACTCCATTCAATACGCCTTTTGGCAAGTGACTCGTAAGTGTCATCGCCGCATCTGGATCACAACGCCCTACTATCTTCCAACGAGGAAGCTATTCAGTGCCCTTATCCAGGCCGCGCGTCGCGGCGTGGATGTGCGTCTTCTCGCCGGCAGCAACCAAACAACGGACCCATGGTTTATGTGGCACGCGTCGAACTACATCACAGAGAAACTCCTCAGGGCCGGGGTGAAGATCTACGAATTCAAAGGACAGCAAATCATGCACGCCAAGACGGTGGTTGTGGACAGCGTGTGGAGCTCTATTGGAAGCTACAACTGGGATTTGATGAGCAACCGCAACCTAGAGGTGTGTCTGTGCCACCTCGATCTCGAGGTAGCTCACTCGATGGAGACCCAGTTCCTACGGGACCTCACACAGAGTGTGGAGGTACGGCTGGAAGATCACAAGCAACGGTCGCGCTGGCTGCGCTTCACATCGTGGCTTTTCTACAACTTTGTCTTCCTTCTCGACCGCATCACTTTCCGCTCCTTCGCGAACGAGGATGTTGTGGACGTGCCAGGGGCTCCGTGAGACTGAGGCATCCCAGAGTGATCCTCCCCCTTGCCTGCTTTGCTGGCTGCATCTTTGTTGTGCTTTCGCTGCTCTTTTCGCACACTTGGCGATGCCAGCCACCCCATCCATGGCAAGCAGACTCTAATACCCGCTCTTTGTGGTATCAGCCAAGGGGCTTGCGGCCTGCCCTTGGGTGGTACGGTGGTGAAGGGCCTGGTGTCAGCGGACCGGTCTGACGTGGCGCTGTGCGCAAGAGGCGTCCACTCACCATCACGCTTCTAGTCGCTCACTATGGACCACGTCGACGATTTGACAAGCATTCGGGCCCACCTACAGCTTTTTTCTTTGTGTTGCGTTGCCGTGGTGGTGCGCGTAGTCCTGGATCTACCCTTCACTGCATGCGGCGGAGTGGCAATGGGCTGAGCGGCGCTCAAGGGTGGTGGCTGGCCCAGTTCCTCGCCCGAGTCGCAGTGGCACAGCGACGGAGGTGATCGGTGATCCTGTGCCAATATTTGTGGACTTGTTCGCGGTGGAATGGGCACACGGAAAGCAAAAGCCCTGATCTCGCTCACTGCATGTTCTACTAGACAAATCTGCTGCGGTGAACCTTTGTCTCTGTGTGTGTGTGTGTGTGTCTGTGTGTGTGGAGCACTGCGTACTACCGACTCTGTTTTATTCTGTTATGCTGGGTCGACGGGGGAAGGGGCACATGTCAGCCCCCTCCCTCCCTCATCTATAAAAAAACCGCCCTTCCTTCCATACCGCTACGATTTATGTCGCTCTCATTACGTCTTTGCTTCTTCACGCTTTTCCTCGTCAAGGGTTCCTTTGTGGGGCAGTCCGCTCTCCTCTCTGTGTCCTCCTCCATGGTTCCCCCTTCTCGTTTACACCTTACTCTCACTGGCTCCTTCTCTCCTGCTTGTGCTCCTTGGTTTTACCGCTTTCGTTTATCATACATTCTTCAAAGCTGTCTTCTGCAGGAGTGCGGGTGTATTCCTGGGCGCTGCGACTGTTGGATCGGACGAGGCTGTTCCTCGCTTCTGCGTCTGTCTGTGCTCGCTTCGTTCCTCTCCATTGCTCTTTTGATTCTGATTCGCCATGCCACAGCTGTGGCATTGTAGACAGTTAGTAAATCGGAAGGTTAAGTGGCAATGACCATCTCTGCGGTACATGACGACCCCCCACCCTGCCTTCTGCAGTGGGCTGTGCTAGCCTACGGGCAATGTCCCGCATGCCCACGATTTCGGTGGACTAGGTGGACCATTCGAGAGAATGAGTCGCATTATCGGGCTTCTGAAAGACCACAAAGAATTGTGGGCCCAATAACGCGCCAAGACAGGCGTCTGCAGGACTGATGTTGGCGTTTCAACGTGCCGTTACTGCGATGCAGCCGAGCATCTTTCCGTGACTGCCTCCCTCTCGTCTACTTCGTGTCTTCTCTTGTTTTAATTGTTTTTTGGCCCCCCTGCCAGGACTCAAAAGGCAAAGACGTCACTTCAGCTTTTTTGGAAGTGCGCCTTCATCGTGAGCCTCCGCGGGTGCGAGAGATGCGTCGGCGACTCGCCGTCTTTGTTTTCTCCGAGCACCGTCCAGCGAAGACAGCTTCGACCCTTTCCCACATCCCCGTCTTCTATGTTCCGCTCCGATGGCAGTCAAACTATGAGAGTGATCCTCGCAGCCCCCGGTCTGGTACAGGTTTCCACTCGGGTAATGCACGACTGCCCCAACCAGCAGAGGCGACGACATCAAAGGCGGAGACCGTCGTCAAGGAAGCAACGATCCCGGATCGTATGATTCTCGACTGGAGCGGAGGCTCCGCCTACTACTTCTCTGAAGAAGAAAATACGCGGCTGTTTCCGTCCAACTCGTGCCCAGTCTCGGATGGAGGGTCTCGAGGTCCTGCTGGTCCCCTTTCCCCCCCACACGTGGGTTCTTCTAACAGCGATGGCGGAACGAAGGGTGACATAGCGGAGCCGACGTTGCGGGCGGTGATTCACGGCGTGGCGCGCAACTTCTCCATCGATCTCACCATTCCGCCTGTACGCCGCGAGGAGGTGGAGCGGTGGAAGTTGGATGGATACCTGTTTTGCAAGGGCTTCAACGCGTCAGGGATCTCGGCATATTCAACGAAAAGGTACAACCAGCTGCTCCCCTCAAGTGCCATGGTGACGTACCTCGGGCCTGAAATGCGCAAGCTCGATCAGATACATCGCCAGAAAGGCTTCTTTACGCCCTCTGAGGTTGCCGAGGTGTTTATCCCACTCGTCCCGACATTTCCTGTGGAGAGTCGTCATGTCATGGCGGCGGTACCTCCGGCGATCATGAAGCGAATAGAGAAGGCGGCCCGCTCGACTTCAACGCTGGCGCAAATGGTGTTTGAGCACTACCCGATGCTTTTTCACTACTCTCCAAATCGCTACCGACCAGCGCTCGTGCAGCTGAACTCTGAGTTCTGGTTTGTGCGCCAGCATCCCGGGTACGGAAAGGCGGATCGGGCGTTATTGCAGTTCCGGAGCCACGGAGCAATAGACTTTGATGCGCCCAACACTGCCGACGGCAAGTCTGGCGTGGAGCCGCTATACGCGGCTGAAGAAAAGGCTGCCGCTGAGGCGGCTCCCTCACTGCGCAGGGGACCCCGTGGTGCTTCGATGCGGCGACCCTGGAGTGTCGAGATGCTCGCTGTTCTCGTCCGCAACCTCCCGCGCGTGCCGACACCAGAGGGTATCTCAGACGGTATGGCGAGCAAAAAGGTGTCTTTACCGAGAGAAGGCAAACCACTCGTGCGGGAGCGCTACCGTCCGTTGAACCTCGTTCAATGGGTGAATAGCTTTCCACCCGACGACCTCGCGTTTGTCAACAAAACACGTGAAGTTGCTGTCGTGCAGCTCATCACGCAATACGTGCACGTGTTTCAGCTAATGAGCTTGAAGAAGGGCGACCATAACCTCTTTGTTGAGGGTCACGTGCTTCTTTCAGGAGGGGCCGGGAGCGCATGGAAAGCGGATGCGGTAGCCTCGCCCGCCTCAAGTGCATCTGCCGTACCAAGCATTGAGAGCGGTGACGAGGCTTCTCCGGCACGTGAAGCAGTCGAAGAGGAGGAAGGCATAACCGGCTGGTGGTCTGTCGACGTCGCTAGTACTCCGGAGGAAACTGGCACCGCTAAGAGCCGTGCCGGCCCACTCAAGACAGGCAACACTACGTCCACCGCCGATGACCGAGAGAGAGCCTTCAAGCAAGCGGTGGCGGAAGAGCTGATCGACTTGGATGACTTTGCGGAGGAGCGTGGCGGTGGTGCTACCCCGCTGGACTCTGAGGGTGACTTCTCCGCCACTGTTGAGGACGCTCATCAGCTCAGGGGTGCTGCGTTAGGTGGGGAGGGTGACGGAGAGGTGTTTCAAGACGGAGGCAACGAGGTAGATACCTACCGCGATGAGAGCATCCCGACTTTGCAGCGCGTCAGCGATTCGCAAGCTCAGCGGGAACCACCGAAAGGTCCTTGCATGGATGAGGTAACGACATTTGGTTTGCCCCTCGAAGAACTCTACGTTCGGCGCCTTCCACCAGATGTGGCGCCTCGAAGTCTGAGTGACTTGGACGAAACCACTTCACCCGATCCGGAGCTGCTCGTTATCGCTGCCAGCTTTCTGGCCTCGCCGCCTTCACTGCAGTCGTCCACCACTGACTGCTTTTTCCGACGATGTCGGCAGCAACGGTGGAGGGAAGTGAGGTCAATCGATGAAGTTTGGCGTTGGCTTGCAGTGGAGCGATTATATTCTGCATTCACCGTGGAGCAGCGGCGCCACCTGCGTGACCGCTACCGAGGACTGGTGGGTTTTCTGCGCTACCACGGCAAAGTATTTGAGCTTAGTGGCGATCTTATGTACGTCATTGCGCATGACCCTAGGGGCACCATGGCCCCTATTCCACCCATGGAACGCGTGTTCCGCTATGCTAATCGTGTGGTTCTGCCAGACGACTTCGATGACAATCCAGACCGATGTGCCTCCCTCGTTGGCGAGGCTGAGCGCAAGATGTTTGTGCGGGTCCTCGGGGAAGGTGCGATTCCGAGCCACCGGCGCCACCTGCTGCTGCTGGATCCTGATAATCCGCTCATGCTGCACGAGGTCCTCTATGACGAGATCGCCAACCTCCTGCCGGACCACCCAGTGCCCTTTATCGACCTGATGACGCGGCTGCCGCCGGTGATGCGCGCAGCCCTCCCGCACACGCTCAACTTCTCTGCCAGCAAGTGCATTGACGTTTACGTTGAGAGAGGCAAAACCATGGTTCGGAAAAAGTTAGCGGCTCGGCTAGGCGCGACACCATCGCCGTCGAAACCACGGATGAGTGTGGAGGAGGCCATTGCCGAGCTACTTCAACTACCAGTTGGTAAGGACGGCATTTCGCTAAGGGCGCTGGTCGGTATGTACCTATCTGTGCCGGCCACCTCTACCTTGGAAGACCACTTCGGCTCCGTCGGACGCGCCGTGCGGATGCTGCCGCAGTACTTCGAAGTCTGGGAGCATGATGCCCCTGGGCGCAAGAGAATGGTGATGGTGCGTCTGCGCCAGTGAACGCGTTACCCCCTTCCCCCCCCTTTGCGCTTACCGGCGCCACGCAAGGGTGAGCACGAGTGCATGTGCGCCCTGCGTCACAGCACCTTGGTTATGTCGCTGTGCGTGTATGCAGGCGCACGCACCCGTCCTTTCCTCTCTCGATACCTGACCTCTTTTATGTGTGCGTGTGTTTTCACCTCTGGTGGCCGCCCAGGTAGGTCTCTTGGCGTGGAGTCTTGTCTGTTCTCTTTTTGGCGTTGCTGCCCCTCATCTCACCCTTCCCCTTTAGGTGTAGGCGGTCTTCACAGCAAACGCGCAGCGAGCAAGGCAGAAATGTGTGGAGAGATGGAAAAGAAACGAAGGACGCACGATATTCTGTGCTTGTCCGATTCGGAGCCCATTTCTTCTTTTCTTGCTTCCTTGCATGAGTTGCGCTCTTCTTTGTTTTTATTGATTACGTTCTCCTCTAAATTCCCCTCGTGCTGTTCGAGCGTGGTGGTTGCTGAGGTCCCAGCGATACAGACCTAACGAGGAAGTACAGGAAGGAGTAGGATTCACAGTGAACCCGCTTGCCTCGATATTTATTCTGGGGAAAGCAGTTGATGAAATCGAAGCGCAGGGCGGATGCGGGCGAGATGCTCACCCCATCCGCCAACGCTTATGTGTGCAAGGGGGAAAGGCGAGGAGGAGTTGCTGACAACGACAGTCCGGCATTGTGTTCAAGAGAGACGTGGAAAAGATGGGACGCAATGAGTCAGTGACGCGTGTTCTCTGCCTCTGTACTTCTCTCCCGCCAGTTCCGTGCCACTTCAGATTCTGGATTCCACGTGATGACGCAGCACGCATAAGTCCTTCTACTGCTCGCACGACGATGCCCGTACAAGCCCATGTCCTAGTGAGCTGCGGCTTCAAGGAAGGCAGTTGTGTAACTGCGCTTTCTCTCCGTAGTTTTGCTTCGCTCAGTTCCACCACCCCTACCCCAAACTAACGCTCTGCCGCCTTTGTGTGATCGGCTCTTCCTCGTTGAGGCACTTTAATTACCCTTCGCTTTCACAGAACGTTCTGGGCGGCAACTATACTCACCCGCTGCCACCTTCTCTATCATAGCGAAGTCCCTCAAGCAACTGTCCCTGACTACTCCACGAAGAAAGCGCACTCGTGAACGGACTCACATCTGAGGACGACGTAGGACTCTTTTCGTTGACTGGGTTGAGCTGTAGGTCTCCCTTACACGCCTTTTCGTAGACTGTCTCTCCTTAGGTGACAACAGCGGTTGCCAAAGCTCACGTAATCGACAAGGATTTTAGAGCCCTTCAGTTTGGGACATTTGATTGACGCCTGTCTGCCGCCCACCCCCACCCCCCGTCGCGTGCGCGCACGCGCGTCTCTTCCGCTCTTGCCCCCGCAAATATACATCCAAACGTCACACACAAAACAGCAAAACAACAACACACAAAAAGAGAGGGGAGAAAAACGCAAATTCACTTGCGACTTTGGATAGGCGCATGTACGAGCGCCTCTTTTTCGTGCCTTTTCGTCTATTTTTTTTTTCCCTACAAACGGAGGGGTTCGCACGAGAGCCGATTTGAAACGTTGCCCGCGCCCTCTCCCTTTCTTTCTCACAGGGCACACTAACCGTTCTCAACATCTACTGAAACGCGAAACGAACGACGAAAAATAAGCAACTAAGAGGTGCCGTCAACAGTTTCTTCTGCGTCCTAGACCTCGTTGTCTCAGGTTTGGCTGACGCTGTGTCCTTTTCTCTCTCTCTTTTCTTTTCTCCTCCTCTTTTGCTTGACTTCCCTGTGCCTTTGGATTTCATCTTTTTCTCTCTCTTTGTGTGTCTGATTGCTCACTGCTCACTCTTTGCTTCTTCCTGCTGCTCTTTTCTTTAGGCTCACTGCTGCTCGACCTCTGCGGAATTTCTACTGCAGACTGCACGTTACCGCCGACTTCCTCCCCCTGTTGTGCTTTTTTTTTTTTCCATCCTTGGGTGACAGCTCTTGTCCGTTATGCCGCCGAAACTGAAACCTCTGCCCGCGAAGAAGTTGGCGCCGTCTGCAGAGCAGCCAGAGGATAGCGATGAGCTCATTGTGGGAAACATCCGCGTAGGCCCTTGTGGCGTTGAGTTTACTGGAGAAGGCGATCTGCAGGTGCGACGACCCGATCTCAACTTCGATAACCTGAGGCGTGTTCGCCAACTTGGCAAGGGCACGCAGGGCAACGTCGCCATGTATGTCACGGCAGATAAGTGTGTCTTTGCAGTGAAGAAAATCACGATTCCTAGAACGCTCGACAGTCGCACACGTCAGACCGTCGCTGCAGAGCTGCGCAATATCTTTACCGCACAGTCAAATGAGTACACGGTAAACCTGTACAACGCCTTCTACCGTAACAGGGCACTGCGACTGGTAATGGAGTATATGAACTGGGGTAACATCGATGAGCTCATCGCTGAGACAGAGAAGATTCCAGTGACGGTCTGCGGCTATATCGCGTCGCAGATGCTCCACGCCCTTGCCGTACTGCATACGAAATCGAACATCGTGACAGAACCTAATCAGCACAAGTCCCTGTGCCAAATCCATCGCGACATCAAGCCAGCCAACGTGCTCCTCTCCACCACCGGCTGCGTCAAGCTGGCTGACTTTGGGATTGCGACCAGTGCGGAAACGATCGGCGTCAACTCCTTTGTTGGTACCGCGACGTACATGAGCCCGGAGCGCATTCAAGGGCGGCGCTACAGCACGCCGAGCGACATCTGGAGCGTCGGCGTGGTGGTCGCTCAGATGTTGCTCGGCCACTACCCGTTTTACTCTGTCAGCAAAGGGTTCATGGCACTGCTGTGCGAAATCAACAGTGTGGAAAAGTATCCACTCATGGCTGCCACCGGGTGTACTCAGGAGGTGCAGGACTTCATCGACTCGTGCCTTCGACAAAACCCAGAGCACCGCAGCAGCGCCTTTGAGTTGCTGGAGTCTCCGTGGATTAAGCACTGCGAAGAGCACGGCAAGGCTGAGATGGTGGCTCTGCTCAACTTGCTGGGCGATCGCAATCGGCAATACCACGAAGAGGACTCTTGTCAGGCGGCTTCTAGGGAGGCTTCTTGCTTGACTATCCCACGTGATACCTCCGAAGAGTGCAGCACTGACAATCCCCTGAGCAGGTAGGTGTTAAAGTTCACCCATAAATGCACCTTTCCGATATCTCTCGCATGTCTTTTTTTTCTTCCCTCGTCATGTGTGTTATATTTTGCTCGCCCCTGTTGATGCAATATCGACACTGGATTGAGGAACGCAGTGGAGCGAGCGACATATACGTCGAAGTTTTTGTTATATTCGTAGTGAGGAAAAGGTGTTCGCGTTGAGGTCCTGCAACGCCAGCTGTTCCGCTAGTTTGTCACGTGTGATACCCTCTTTTCTGTGTGTTCTGGAGAGCTTCTGCTTGCCTATTCATACCGATACCTATCTATATCTGCAGACGTGCTGCGTGCGTGTGCACGCACGTGAGGCAAAGTCGCGAGTTGCGGTTGCCATCACTTCGCTCTTTATCGTGATTCTGTCTAATTCTGTAGCAGTGACATGCTGTATGGGACGTCTCTCTAGTGCTTGCTCAGTACTCTTTCTTTGCTGTGTACTCTCGCATTGTTACTATGGTATGCCGTAATGCTTGTGCGTCGGGCTTTGTCGTTGCGCAGGTGTTGAAGAGGTGTTTCTTTGTGGTGTTTTTTTCCATTTGATTTCGTTGCTGTTGTTGTTTCTCAACCGCACCTTTATGTCTTTCATCCTCGTATTCAACGTGCAGGTAATCAGGAGTAAGTTGCTTGTATTCGTCTGGGCTGTACCCCCCTGCTACAGCGTGCAGGCAGAGCTGCACAAGCACACGGTGGCACACGCAGAGAGCGGGTGTGTGTGCGTGTGTGTGTGTGTGTGAGGGATCCGTAGTCAAAAGCACCGCTGTCAGTGGCACGGCTGCGGACGGATGACAAGACAGCGGTTAGAAGTCTCCATGTTTAGACCAGCCCTCCCCCTTCCCCCATACGTTGTCCTGCACTTGCGAGTCTACAGTGATGAATTCACGCGCAGGTATCGACTACTGCGTGCAGCGAGGCAAGCGCCGCTTTGGGGTATACCCTTGGGGGTGTGAGTGTGTGTGTTAACACATGTGTGTCTGTGTCGCTCTGTGCGTGTGTTCATGGTCAAGTCATAGGAATCGGTGCGTGACTCACTGCTGTGGCGCGACAGGCGCTGGGGAGTACGAGTTGCGAGGTCATCAGTTGAGATCCGCTGTGATGCACGCTTTTTTTTCTGCCAGCTGACTTTGTGTCTCCAAAGCCGTTGACGTGTAAAACAGGCGCGCGCGTCTGCACGTATACATTCGCTTGTGTTCCTCATCTTCGCGTTGCCTCTGCCTCGTTGCAGTACTCACTGTTCGCGGTATGTGCCTTCTTTGAGTTTTTCGGCTTCTTCCTTCCTCTCGTGCTGGAATCTGCCCCCCCCCCCTCCTCTTCTCACTACCACGTTTCCACATGCACAAGGACAGAGGCACTGCTGTGAAGGAGCGAGAAGGCGACTTGGCGCGCTCAACACATATATGTATATCTATTGATGGCCAATGTACACTAGTGCGCCTTTTCAAAAGAAACCGCGGGCGAAGGCGCAGACTTCCACCACAGCGACAGGAGCAAGCTCCTCCGCCAAGCATCTGTGCCCCCTTCCCCTCCTCAGTCGAACCGATGGCACCTGCACACCTTCGCCACCAGTGCCTCCAAGCACCTCTTTGAATGGCTCACCGCGAGCCACGCGCTCGCTATCGATTCTACCCATACTCCCACACAGAGCATCGGCGTTTCCGTCCCCTGACGAGGGTGAGCGGACTCGTCATGTTGTCATGGACCCGCTCGCTGCGCTGCGACGCTGCCTCCAGTACGTGTGCAGTCACCCCGAAATCTATGGTACTGACGTACGCGGTCTTCTAGACCGTGAGGTGATGCATGTGATGCGTCTCAAAACGTCGGAGCTGTCGCTCACCAACGGACAGCGACCGCTCTTCGTCAACCCACTGGAGAGTGTCACTGTCCGCCATGCCGCTCGCTCTCTGATTGGTGCGCAAGCCTACCCCACAATACCTACTCAATCGACCGCAAGCAGCGGCGGTGTACCGGGCAGTGCTGCCGCAGGCGACTTGTTTGGTTATGGCAACGTCTCTTTCCTGCCGGTCTCCTCCGTCGGCTTTAGCGCACTGTTGCAGGACTTTCGAGGTGACCGGGCAAGGGCGGACCTGACCGGCGACTGTCGCCAGGCAGACGGCAGAGAGACGTTATTTGGCGGAGCTCCGTCCACGTCATGGCCTGCTGCGGTTCCTGCACCTCCGCTGGAGGAGAGCATTCAATGGAGTGGTACCCTGCCACCCTCGTTGACGTCAACGAGGGTGCGTGGTACCCGCAGCGTTGTGCACGACGATGAAGCCGTAAAGGGCAGCGGTTTTTCAGAGAATGTCGGGGCGAACGGTGGCGGAGTGCACCCGGGCGAGACTCACGGCACATCGCAGTTTCTATCGCGGATGAGCGCATCTGCAGTGCAGGACAAGCTCAACCCACAGCTCCAGCGTCTTGTCCTCGACCCCTCGGAGGACACGGCAAGTGGTTTCTCCGCTGCACTTCCCCATGCCTTCTGCGCAGCAGAAGGCATGGGGATGATGGTGGATCAACAGGGGTACGAGGCGACGTATCTGCGCGCGCAGCTGCAGCAGCTGGAAGCCGCGTTCAACGGGAAGTGCGTGCGCCTTTACGAGCTGGAGGTCGAAAACCGGCAGTGCACTGAGAAGATGAAGGCGTCGGAGGAGGCGAGAGCGCGGTGGGCGACACAGCACCACACCATGAGAGGCCAACTGGAGGTGATGCGGCGCGAACTGGATGGCTGGAAGGACCGCGCCAGCGACGCTGTGTCAGCGGCGACAAAGCAGAGCAAGCAGCGCAGCCAGCAGGCAAAGCGGATTGTGCACAATCAGCTTAGCGACGCAAAACAAGAGATTGTGCGATTGGGTCAGCTATGGCGGGAGACTGAGCGGGCGCTGCAAGAGACCCGTCGTGTTTTTGAGAACACAGAAAAAGAGGCTCTCGCCGCGCACAACCACCTCACCGACGTGTTCCACTACCTTGAGCGACTGGAGCGGCGGATCGCGCGTCGTGACGCGTACGTGCTCCTCTGCGAGCGGCGACAGAGGTCTCTTGAGGAAAAGTACGAAAAGCTGCGGTGGGGGTACGAAGAGCTCAGCACGTTAGAAGGACGGTACTCGTATGTCGACTACATGCTCACCACAAGGCCGCTGTGGTCCGTGTACTTGTTTGTGCGCCTTGCGCGACACCTGGGCGACTACGTAGCGCTCGAGAATCCGGCCGAATTGCAGCAGCGACTGCTCCGGATGATGGGACAGGAAGTTAAGGGGGGGGAGGTTCTACCAGCAGCTGCCGCTGCTACTCTTGCTGCCATGGAGCCATTGTATGGGTTGATTTTTAGCCGGTCACCACAGGGCGGCCGTCTCGTCGCCAAGCACTACGACTTCCACCTTGTCTTCTGTACTATCGTGGACGAAGTGACTGCTGAGGTGAGTTGCCGAGGCCGACCGAAACAGTTGCTCACCAACCTACACGGACCGGTAGCGTGCCGTGTCATTCGTTGGCACGAGCGCTACAGCATCGACTACCTCAGAGGTCGGGAGGGCGTCTCCGACAGTGCGGTACTGCACCGCAAGTTTGTGCCGCTGCTGACGGTTGCTACTCTATTGCTACCTCTGCGCTCACGGACAGGGACGCTGCTGGTGCGGCCGCAGCCTGCCGAAGCCACTGATCACTCAACGGAAGAGGCGAACTCCAAGGCGGTGGACGAGGCGGCCAGTGCCGAGGAGGCGCGTGTGCATACTCTCCTCTCAACGACCCCAAACAAGCGCCACTATGACGAAGCAACCGTTCGTTTTGTGCTCCGCTGCTTCTGGAAAGAGCGACTGGCGGCCTTTTCGCAACAAATGAGCGTGCGTGTGGGCATTGTCAACGCGAGGCGAGAAGACGAACGGGAACCGCAGAGCACCCAGCGAACTAGAAGTGCCGCTCGGAATCTCTCGCCGAGCGGTGCACGTCGGCCAGTCGTGGGCGATGAAAGTAACTACGCTAATGAGAGCGACGATGAGGAAGAGAACGTTGTGGTGATTCAGTCATTCCTGGCGGCCCTCGTCGACTTCTCGGCGCGCTTCACCGCGCCGCAGCCGTGCTCGGTGATGGGGGCGCCAACCAAGTCGAGGGTGTCGCCTAGCAAGGCAACACTTTTGAGTGTGCGTGGCGTGTTGACTAGCGGGGCGTCCGCTGGGAAACTCGGCGGCAGGTGCGCGACGAACGCCTCCTCTCCCGAGTTAAATACAGCATCAGACTCAGTGTGGGACTGTGGTCGCATCTTCTTCGCCGTAGTGCTTCAGCCGCAGCGAGCCCCAACGACTGAGGAGGGCGCTGCCTCGCCGATGCGTGATGTGCCAACCCAGGAGGAGGCGAATATTCTCGCCGAGGAGGCGCGCGAGTTACTTGCTGCACTGTACTACTACACACTGGAGTACAAGGACTTGGACCCTGACTTCCGCCTTTTCTACCTCGTTGCGCATCAACTGATTCCGGAGATGGTGGCAGTAAACTTCTTTGCAGGTATCGAGGCCTTTCAGCTGGATAGCGTGGGGCTGTTGGAGCGGCGTCTGCAGTGCTTTCCATCTAGCATACACGGTACTGCGAGTCGCACAGCTGCTGAGCAGCTGGCTAGCTCACCCATCATGCCCAAGGAGGTAGAGGACCCTCTGACGGCGCTCACCCGTGCTGTTGACGTGATGGATGAAGCTCTGCTGGACGGCGAGGAAGAGGACATCGAGCCGGACAGCGATGGGGATGGCTACGGCAGCATTCTGCCGTTTCATCCCAAGGCAGAGATACACCTGCACCCCACCACGACTTACACCGTGCCAGAGAAGGAGCCGCAGGAGGAGAAAGGGGGGGACACCTCTACGGACGACGCGCAGGCACCCGCACCCCCAGCGTCGCAGCGGGCCCGCGAATTGCAGCTTCTGCACAACATTCGTGCCTACCTGCGCGAGCGGGAGACGCTCATAGCATCGAAAGATGTCGAGGATCGTGGCATTCCGTGTGTGGAAGGTGGTGGTGGCAGCGCAGAGTTGAATGGGGTAGCAGAGAATCCCACAGGAGCTTCTCTCGCCACCGTCTCCTTTGACGAGGTGTCGTCGGAGTGGACTGCGTTGGAAGAGCAGATCATGACCAGCCTCGGGCCACACACGGCACTGCTGGATACATTTCGTCGCCACTATCGGAAGCAGAGGACCGAAGACGCTGCGCAAGCAAAGGGGGAGGCAGTGAGGCTCAAAAAAGAGCTTGACCACGTACGCAAGCGCCGAGCTGACCGCAAGCGTCGGTACGAGACAACCAAGCACCTGAGCGCGACGCGAGGCCTTCTTTCCGTAGATGACATCCTCGCGCTGGTACAGCGCCATTGTCTTGCGACGTATGCTGTGTCGTGCTGTGGCACGCCTCGTTTCTCTCTTTTGCACTCCGTGTTCGGTCGTAGCAACGACACGAGCCTCGACCCATACGCGATTGTGGGCCATTTGCCGCTCACCGGCCTGCAACTGCAGCGTCTGCGCTTCGCCTTGTCGCTGGACCAGCCCTCCCATCTCATTCGCCCTTCTGCCCTCTTCACTATCGACCCAGTAACCAAGTCGAGCAGCCAGTTCTACGATGCCTACCTTACCGTTGTACTCGACGTGTTTGAGCAGCAGCAATCCTTTCTTATGCACAGTGTGCTGCACAGCTGTGCTACTCGCCACGAGTGCTACGCTGCCGAAGGCGCTGAGGACTGTGACGGATTCATTCCGATAGCGTGGCTCAAAAAGGGCCTGACAGCCGCCTTTTCGACTATCCGGGGCACCTCGAAGCACGTGCAAGCTGTGCTGAGCCACTTTATGCAGTACGATGAGCTGCTTCGTCTTGAGGATGAGGTGAAGTTTGAGCAATTCACCGACGCACCACTGCTGTTGAACGTGCCGCCGAGCGATGAAAGAGGTTTCTCCAAGGCTGACAGAGACGTCAGCGTGAGGCGATGCACTGTGGCGGACAGCCTCGCCGACGCAGTGGACCAAGGAAGCTGGAACTTGCACGAGGAGGCGGACAGCTGCTCGCTGCTGCACATCGCCTTTGCTGTCCGCATGAGCTACATTGTTTGGGGAGAGGTAAGTGCCGGCACCTCCGAGGCGCTTGTCAACCGTATCGTCAAGCGCGAAGTGCCTGTGTGCTGCTGCGACCCCACCCCTGGCGATGCAGATCCGGCGGCGCTAGTAAACAAGGACTCCACAGTGGTAGTGGAGCTTTCCGAGTGGGACATTTTTGACCAGATGACACGGCAACAGTACACACAAGCACTGTCGCGTCTACAAAAGGGCCACAACAGCGACGCTAACCCGCTGCGTCGCATGCTCTCGGTACTGCAAAGGGGGCTTCTGCGACCGCCATTGATCCGCAGACCCCAGGGAACGGGTGATGCAAGCATCTCTTCCTTTCCTGGAACTGTCGACGTGAATGCTCTGTACCCCGACGTCGCAAGCATGTGGACAACAAAGAAGGCACTTACCGAAGGCCAGAAGCGCATGGAGGTGGCTGCAGCTACCCTTGCTACAAGGGGCGTCAGCACATCTGGCAAGGGCAAAAGGAAGACCCGCGCGTTGCAACTGCTCAAGTCGCTCTCCGAGGACCAGGCCAATGCGACTGACGACGGCAGTCTCGACGAGGAGCTGCAGGTGCCGGATCATGGACTCTTGAGCCTTGTACGTGCCCTCGGCTTTGCACTCCCATCATCGACGGGTGTGTCTGGAGTTCCCGGTGCCGTGATAAACAGCAAGAAGGGTGGCGGGAAGAAGGGGGCGAAGAAGAGCGGCGCCGGGCCGGAGACTGCCGTTTCAGCACTTCTTCAACAAGAGTATAATGTGAGTTTGTCCGCTCAGCTGCAGGACCTCGCTGCGCGGGTGGCTGCGTTGGCATTCTCCGATTCAAAGAGCCTCTTCAAAAACATGTCCGACGCAGCAGACATCAGCGTCAACATAGACGGGTGTACTCAATCGCCTGACAGCCTCTCTGCGTCGAATCAGTGCACTGCAGCGCCGACTCCGGGCAGTGCACTGCCGCGTCTGCACTCTGCTGACGCTTCTGGGAGCTCGCTGCAGCGCAATGCACAGAGCAAGCTTCACAAGGACGCCACGGAGGAGACACTCGCGGATACGGCAGTAGACTCCCTCACGGAACCCGACGCGATGGCGCCGAGGTGGGTGCCGGTGTTCCCGCATTCGTCATCAATGTTCGACAGCGTCAGTGCGCCTGTACCGATTGGAACGCCGATGGATGTGTCCAGGCTTTACGCTGTGTGTGCTGCACTGAGTATGGTCTAGTTTTGCCTCCCAGGAACAAGCTGTACCGCCTTGTCGTGTAGCGTGTTGCGGAGCGCATGGACAGCCTGCTCTGCGAAAGGGTCGCGCGCAAAGGTTGTCTCTCTCTGTGTGTGTGTGTGTGTGTTGCACCTTCTCGATGACGCAAAGGTGCAATACCGCCCTTTCTTTCCTCGCCTGATGTACTGAAAATCGTCTCGTGTTGTACCTCTTTAAATGCCGGAAAGGGGAGAGAACTAAGGAAGACGAACATGCTAACGAAGATGCGCCACTGCGTATGGATGTGGGCATGCACGACTTTGCACATCTCCTCCCTCTGCTCTCTCTCTCTCTCTACCTGTCTCTCTCCGAATTTGCTGTGTTGTGGTGATCACGTTTTGCCTTTTATACGTGTGTGCGCGGCCCTCACTATCTCACTCTTATCCCCGTCGTCGAGGCGAGCTGAGTAGCGTGTTTGTGGAGGGGTCTTCCACTGTAGATGATGTCAACCGTGTCCAGGCTCCACGAATGTGGTTGTGCGTGAATATCGACAGTGACCTTTTCTGTTGCCTTGTGTTTTGGGTCGGTCACAAACTTGTCCTTCTCCTCTTGAAGTGCCTCGATGTAGCTCTACAGTGTCTCCTTTGATTCTCAACTCACCTCGTCCTTTCGCTCTCCTTCTACGGACCTGAGAGAGGGACGAGGTTCAGTGCCAAAAGAGCGCGCTTGACACACGGCCCGCTTCGGCGGGAGTATATGGTCCGGCGTAATCAACCGGGATGTAGCCGTGGTGCGGCAAAGGCACGCAAGCTATTGTTGCAGATGCTACGCTGCGGACCTGTTCGCTGTGAAACGAGCACATTAATGAAGAAGAACAAAAAAAAACACACACTCTCTCTTTACCCGTCGCAATGATGCCCTTGTTGGAGGTGCGAACTCTTCTCCATTTCGCAGTGTGGCGGTTCATGCGCCGGGCATGGAGGTAGTCACTAACGCTGTGCTCCCTCAGGCTTCGCGGGATTTTTTTTCATGTGTTACACAGTTTGGAATTTTGATGTAGAAACCGAATAGACTGTGAGAGGGACAGCAATAAGAGAAGCAGTATCCGCAGCTCACAGAACTCACAATAGTTGCGTGATTCTAGTACGCCTCGGTCGTTTTGTCGTACCTCAGCGAAGGGCACTTGATGTGGAACCGGTACCACTGCTGTGGCCACGTTTTCCCGTACTGCCCTACTTTCCTGCAGGACCTGCAGTAGCGTCTTGTTGGTTACTACACGCGCAGTCTGTCGTTTCCTAAAATGCTCTTAATAGGACGCAAGCGGATTTCATATGACTGTCGCCTTGCCGCGCACTGCCGGTAACTGCTTGAGGAGAAAGGCCTCCAATGATGCCCCCCCTCCCCTCCCACACGCCTCTACTTTTACCGCTGTGATTTCATCTCATGCCCTCATGGGGCCACTTTGGTTTCTAAACGCACGTGGGCGGGTGCTGCTTTGCATTGCATCGTTGTGCATCCGAACATCTTTGCTCTTCTTTATATATATATTTTTTGTTTGATGGGGTGCCACCCATTGAGCGTCTGTTCCACTGCGGTTGGAGTAAGACGAGAAGGCTGCATCAGCAATCATAGTGCCATGACTGTGGTGCTCTTCGACGTTGACGCGCTGGAGTCCTGGAAGCTGCGGTTGCGCAACTTGGCAAACGCCGGTGACCTTTGCCAAGAACAGGTACTCTCGTGCCTAGAGTCACTCGAGCAGCTAGGTCACACTATAGAGCGACAACCGGTACTGCCAATTCGAAACAGCAGCCCTGAATATGATCTTGCTGTAATGGCTCCCACCCACAAGACGTGCGTGAGCATTGGAACACAACTGTGGACAGTACGCCCCATTCACTACACACACCACTTGCTCAATAGGGTGAGGCGAGAACGACAGGTGAAAAGGCTCACTCGGCGTTTGGGGGAAGTGGCGGCGGATTTGCACTGCGTCGGGTACGACCTGTGGAGGCTCTTGCAAGCATCGGGTGCCCTTCAGACCCTCACACCCTCGCAAAGACTCCCCGATGAAGCCATAGTGGAACCGCTAGACAAAGGCGAATCTCTAGGTATAGCAGTGCGCTCTACGAACGGCGCGTTGCCATCTCTGTCGCCGTCCACGCTTCATACGTTGCGTTCTCTTTTTGGTAGATTCTCTACCTTTGATACTGATTTGGCTCTGCACTGGACGAGCCTGAAAGCACCGTCAGCAGCTACTATGGCGACTTCTAAACCTCCAATCCATGTGAAAACGCAAGGGGACAAATCGGTGCAGACTTCGCTGGCGTTTACTGCTGAGTGCGCTACCGCCCATACTCCGCGAGAACGACTTCCTTTTCTGTGTCGTCGCTGCCGACAGGACGGCCGTGCCAGCTATCATGTCGACAAAGCTAGGATGCAGCTCACGCAAACGCACGACATCGTCTCCGATGGTGGGGGAGCAGAGCAACAGGCCCTTCTAAAGCGTGCCCCGCTGCGGTGTGCTGCCACGCGTGGCGTTGATCCTCCTCTGGCGCGCAGCTCCGGTGCTCGGAGATCAAAATGCCGCACGCTCCCAACGCTTTGAAATGCGGCGATCCTTTCGGCTGTGTGTGAAGTCTCTTTTTTTTTTTTGCCCCGCTTTTGTGCTGTTTTTGGTCTTCTTCTCGACGCCCCTCACGTGGGGCGATACCTCAGCGCGTGGTCTGCCGGGATTCACCACCATCACTCGGTGCGAGAGAAAGCCAGGCACCCCTCCCCTCTCCCTCCCAGTGCCGAACCACTCCTGGTGTTGACAGGGTCAAGCAGCTACGGTGCAGGGGAGCTCTGGGTGATGTATCGCTGCTGATGTCGACGGTCAGCTCCTGGATGGTGTGACGTCGGAGCAGCCTGCGACCGGGAAGATGCTTGTGCCATCCAGGTGATGGGACGATTGTCAGCGGGTCTCGAAGGTGTCTTACACGGCCTTCACTGCCTCCTGGCGTGGGGAGCCTGCGTGTCGTCCCGTGAGGTGCGCACTACGTGGCTATCGACATGATGAGGGGCGGTGGTGAGGCGACCTGCAGAGCGGGAAGTGGGTGAAATTTGAAAAAGAAACCATAGCCAGGCGACCGAGTCTACAGTGGTTGATCGCGTCTCTGTTGCTGCATCTCATCATGCGATGAACCTGCGACAGGTCCGGGGACAGAGTGGTGCGCAGCGCACGCTCTGGGGCAGAAAAGGGAAGCATTGGAGGAAAAAAGAAATCAAAGGCTTTTTTTTTGCTGCTGTCATCTCTCTGTGCAGATCAGTGTCTCTGTGTGTGCGTTTGATCCCTCCTTTCTACTTGCACGCACACGCTGTGCTTGCCCTGTGCCATCTTGAGCTCCCTCTTGCGAAGTCCCTCACCGCCTTTTATTTCCATGAACGTCGTCCGGTACGTCCCTCAGCGTACGGCAGCCACGTGTTCTTCTCAGTACAGACGGCGGGTGTACTTGTTGCTCTTCTGCTTTCATATGTATGTTATCTTTTGTGCGCTTGCTGTTGTGTGGGTTGTTGCTGCAGGTGTACCTCTGCGTGGCTCTTCCTGGTTGTTCTCTGTACAGGCGCATTCGACCCCTCCCCGCCTTCCCCCCCCCTTCCCGTCTTGTGATTCACTTTTCGTTTTGTTGGTATTTACCCACACGCGGCCGCACACGCACAGTCACTGAAGAGAAACAGTGATTGACATTCTTACCTTTCATTCTTGTTTTGGCTTTGCAGCGCTTTACTTGAAAGAGTGGCGCAATCGAAAAGAGGCCTGTCTATTGTTCTGCTGTGATGGTCATTCTACAACAGGCCTTCTCTTCCATGCCCCCCCCTCCACCTCGTGCCACTCGGTCTTGTGCTGTCGAATTCGCGCCTTTATGCTGGGCTCTTTTGGATGGATTGCGGTGAAGACTCTTCTGCAGGATGCGTGTCACCATTCTTGATCATGATTGGGCTCTACCGGTAACGTAAAGGCTCTTGTTACGACTCTTTTAACGCCTGCTCTTTTTTTTTCCCGGTTGAAGAAAGAGAACGACGCTAACAAGAGCTCCGTTGCGTACGATCGCCCCTCGCTGCCTGTGGTGCCCGTCCACCACCTCCTGGACGCCGCTGCATGAGGGTTTTGATGGATAGGTATCGCGTGATTAGCATCACTGCGACTCGTACTTACTGTACTCGCACCAGCATTTTGTGTACCTCATTCTGCTTCTTGTCGCACTCGCACTTACTCTCCTTACTTCTTCTCCCGTTCTCCACCACCCATCCCCGTCCCCCCATCACTGACCTGAACAACTGCTTCGACTCCTACAACAACGCCTCCTCCCCTCGCCCTCGTTCCAGTGACCAGCTCTCGTCTAAGAGCTAGTTCTCGGTAATCAGCCAAAACACCTTCGTCACAATCAACCTCGGTCTTCTGCTACTCTCCCGCTTTTTTTCGCTTGTTTCAGCTGTGCTGGTGAGGTAAGAAAAAAAAAGGAAAGGTGGAGGCGTGTCTCCTCGTACACTTCTTTCCTTTTGCCTGAGCTTTGTTGTCTTCGGCCCTCTTCCTCAAGTGTGTTTTGTTGTTACCCGGGAGTCGTGGACCCCCGTAGCAGAGCATTTTTTCCCTGCCCGCGTCTCAGTAGACGTCTAGTAAAAGGGCCTCACAGCCTTTGCATTGTACGGTTCATCGCATTCAGTCTCTCGTGCACAAGCGTTTACGTATTAGCTATCTTTTAATTCTTCGTGGACTCGATCGTGATATGCGTTGTCACACAAACCACAACTGAGCGTCTCCCCTCTTTCCCTTCCTGTTCCTTCCATTCATTCTTTCGCACCCGCGTATCACACTCTATTGCTAGCCTCTTTGCTTCATTGCTGCCACTGCTTACGAACACCGCGCATCTTTGCTCCGCCTTTCTGCCCTTCTCTTCTTTTTTTTTTGGGTACGTTTCTGCCTTTACACGGTGCTGAGTACACTCCTCCCCCCTACACACACTCACCCACTTTCGCGCTCTCTCTCTCTCGTTACGATTGCGTCTCGGCTGCCTTTGTTTGATTGCGCTGTTTTTTTCTTTTCTGTGCACCCCACCCCCCTTTTTTCCTCCTACATCATTTCCTTGGTTGCCTTCTTTGCGTGCTTCACCTTCATTTGTTGTTCCCGACTGGACCAACCACCACGCATCCTCTCTTCACTTTTCTGATTATTATTTTCTCGGGACTCTGAGCGACCGCCAAGTCTCTCTCTCTCTCTCTCTTACTGCACATCTCGGTGCTGTCCCTCGCACTTCTTTCTAGGCCCTCTACTTGCATGTATTTTACGTGTGTAGCTTGTTTAGTACTCGGCACTTAAGCGGCTTACACATACTCCGGCCTGTGTGTGGTCAGTCACCCCTCCTTGGTTGTGTCTCTCTTCTCCGCAGCTGACTTCCCCTTCAAGGCCACCTCTCATCTTTCTCCAGGTGTTCGATTCTATTGCATACGGTGCCCATTTTGCTTGCTGGTGTGGGCGTGTGTGTGTCACCCCTGTGGCCGCTACGAAGAAGTGGGGCAAAGCCCTTTCTTTGAGTTTTCTCTCCCTTTGTTTCTTCTGCTTTGGGTCGGCAGATTGTGTACGGTATACGGTCTTGGTGCATGTGACTTGTGCTTCTCTCCCTTCCCCGACTCCATTGGCGACTCGTGAACACACTCTTTGTTTTTCTGATTTTATTTATTTATTTGGTGTGCACTGCCTCGTCTCTTTCCCCCTCTCTCTCAATCTTTCCACGTACAGACACGCATATATACATGACAAGTGGGAAAGAGTAGGAGTGGGCGCATAGTTGTACAACACTCAATCAACTTAAGACTCAGTGGGCTTCATCGCAGAAGCGAAACGTACAGGAACCATTGACAGCCCTCCTTCCTCTACTGTTTCCCGTGCCACAAGGAATCCCCGTCTCTTGTGTGCCAGTTACGGCAGCGTAGCAGGCAATAACAGCGCTAATGCGGCAAACGTCCGACTCAAGCACACATATACAAGCAAGAACTGAGGAGGGTACCAAAATGGCGGCAGCCAGGTTAAACCATTCAGGCGACTTGTCGCACTTCTCAGCGGGCCGATCCCCTGCGTCTGAGCAGCTCGAGATCACGAAGGGGCGAATGCGTAACGGTACCACCGGCCCGAATGACATCGTGGTAGCGCTGAATGGGGACAGGAAGGAAAGCTCACTCGATGGCACCAATGACCCCATGCCCATCATGGCTGGAGGCCTGGAAGATATCAATACGATCCACACGCTGACTAGCAACCGCAGCGTACCCAAGCGGGTGCCACTCAAGCAGAATCGGCGTCTTGCCGTCGATTTGGCGTTCAACGATGAGGCCCCGTCGACATGGACGACCTTTCGCCGCATCATGCATAATATCTGGACCTCTGTCAAGATGATGCGACTCTTTCTCTCTCTGGCGTGGACGGATGCTAAGGCGCGTACCTGCAGCTACTGCCTGGGGTTCTTCTCCGTGCTCGTCGTCGTGCTCCTATGCGTTCTGATGATTTCGCTGCTGGTCCACATGCCGATTGTGTTTCTTCGTCTTTCTGAAGAGACGAATGGCGAGTATGACCTCCAAATCGTACCCGGCGGGGTCATGGAGCAGGCCATGAGCATCAACTACTCAGTCATCAAAGAGCTGTTCCCTGAGAGTGACCCCGAATATGGATACAACGCCCCTCGCTTGTTGGACATGTACAGGGCTCGTACCACGTGGTCGTGCCCGAACAAGACTCTGACGCGAATGTGGTACAACGCGGACGGAAGTGTATGCAGTGATATTGACTCATGCATGAGCTCTTGCCTCCCAAACGGAACCGCCATAGTGGGCCTCGTGGCGATTGACGCAGCGGCAGAGGCGCGTATGGGGCTCGGCACGGACTACAATCAACCTACGCTGAACGAAGGGGAGGTGATCTTGTCGCACCGCGCCTCGATTCTTATGGGTGAGGTGAATGTGGGTGACATGGTGATCCTCTACGGAAATGCCCAGGCGAGCACTCAGTTCGCGGTCAGCAAGCTAGCGCATAACGATTCGGCGGAAGTCATCATGATGTTTAAGGTCATCTCCATCATGCCGGAGTCCCAGCGCAAGTTCCCAGGTATGGACGCTTATGCCATTGTGTCCTTCCAGACATTCTTACGTGACCTCTCGAAGGGCCTGGGGCCGTACACATCCGCCGCTGGTGTAGAGGGGGTGGCCAATACGAACCCGAACGAGTGCGCGTCTGCCGTGTACTTCATCATGAACCCGGCGACACGACTGAAGGTGTACAGTCCTACGAACTACAACAGGATTCGCAGCAACGTGGTGGCGTGGTCATCGAGGATACTGTCGTCGCTCGGGCTCATGCAGATCAACGCCTTTGCAACGCAGCTGCCCGGTTTGTTCTCGACCCGCCTCTTCAGTGTCTTCACTGGGCTCACTATGTCCGTCATCCTCTTGGCACTGGCGTTCCTGAGCGTTGTGCTAATTTATACCCTTCTCACGGTCGGGGTCGAAACAAAGAAGTACGAGCTCGGTATCCAACGCATGGTGGGTCTCACCAAGGAGAATCTGATTTTTTTGGTGCTCACCAATGCGTATGCGTTTACCCTGCCTGCGTGGCTCATTGGTCTGGTTGCTGGGCAGGGCGCTTATACGGGAATTAGGTTTATGTTCCTGAAGTTAGTGAACGTGGAGCTGCCCATGTTTATCTCGGGGGCTTCCGTCGGGTGGGCCACGCTCGCTGGCCTCGGTATCCCTATCGTTGCCTCGTTCTTCCCGATTCTCTCACTGGTGTCGCAGAGCCTTCCCGATGCCATCAACACCTCGCGTAGCCGCAACAGCGGGGTCATCTACAAGATCCAACGCAAAGACTCGACACAGTGGAGCGGGCCGATGTTCGCCCTCGGCGTGCTGTTCTTCGTCTTTGGGTTCCTTGTCTACTACCTCTTCCCCACCGCGTTAATCACGATGAACCTGGCCTTGATCTTCTACATCTTCTTCGGCGTTCTCATTGGACTGCTTGCAGGCTTCGTGCTGCTTGCAATGAATTTTGAGCGAGTGGCGCAGACGTCCATCAGCTATCTGCTGCTGTTCTGGGAGAGCAAGGCGGTGTTCTCGTTCATGCAGAAGAGTCTCAGTGCGCATCGGCGCCGCAACCGTAAGACGTCTCTCATGTACGCGCTTTCCCTCGCCTTTATCATATTCATTACGGTGGTGGTGCAGATTCAGCTGATCTCCTTTGAGTACTCGTCTCGCCAGAGTCTGGGCTGCGAGATGATTTTCACCACACGCGACATGACGATGGAAGAGTACTGGGCCATAGAGGAGATTCTCGAAAAGCAAAAGGAGATGGGCATCATCTCCGCATACACTTACGACTACAACAGCTCCCGTGTTTCGTCCTCGCGGTTCACCAAAATCATCTCACTTGGTCGCTTACAGAGCTCCAGGACGACCCTGAGGCTGCTCTCGCCTAACTACTTTGAGGTGATGGATAGCCAATACCTCAAAATTGACAATTTTCAGAGTATCATTGGCCGCTACGGCCTTGTGCAGTCCCTCTACAGCCCTGAAGGTCTCTACAAGGGTATCATGTCCTCTGGCGCGGCGGAACACCTTGGCGTTGGCAACGCTGACGGTGTCGTTTTGCTCGAGAGGGGGACGGAGTCCAATGTAAGGCTACGCAAGCAGACTGTGAGTCGGACCACAGTCCGTCCTCTTGCCACACTCGACCTGGCTCCAGCAATATCGATGTCCAAATACTCGACCGGCAGGGGTGATCTCGTGGTGAGTATTCCTGGGCTCTTCCGGCAGCTTAATGTGTCCCGCATGAGCGTCCTAAGCGGGAGGGTGGGGCGACTTCGGCTGCGCGTGAAGGACCCTCAGTGGTTCGACTACCTCGATGACCTGCTCACCAGGAGCCTTTTCGAGATGGGTCGTACAGCTACCGTGAGGAACATTAGGGATGTGACGAGCAACGTCGCCTCAGCTGCCAACCTCCTCAACCTCTTCTTCATTATAACCCAGATCATGATCATGCTCATCTGCTTCTTCTCGCTGATGAGCAGCATGACCTCCAACGTGTTCGACTCCTCCAAGGAGGTTGGCGTGCTGCTGTGCTTGGGCATGTCACATTTTCAGGTGTACCGCGTGTACATCTGGGAAGCCTTCGTCTTGGTCGTGTCGTCGGGCATCCTGGGGCTCATCGTCGGCCTCATCGTGGCCTACACGATGCAGCTACAGAACGTCTTGTTTACAGAGCTGCCTCTGCCGTTCCCCTTTCCGTACATCCAGTTGTGCATTCTGGTTGGTATGGGTTTCGTTTCGGCGCTGGCGTCCAGCATCAGCCCGGTGGCTTACCTTTTAAGTCTCCCCTCCGTCACCCATATCCTGCGTCGCGTCACTCACTGAGAATTTTTCAGCAGATGGATTTGATATATCACCTACGCGTGGCCTCCCGAGCACACGCCGAGGAAGCATGTACACTGACATGTATGACTCTACCCAGCCCTTCTTTTCGTTCCCCTTTCGTTGCCACCAACCGCGCATTCTCTCTTGGGACTGGAGACGTCAAGGAAGTGCTGGCAAAGAATGTCGAGGATACCCCAGCGCTTTTTCTTCTTGTGTGTGTGTGTGTGCGTGCGCGTGGGTGTCTGAACAGACCACACCCATACGTGAGGATCTCTACAGAGTGGCCTGCCACGATGCAAGCGTCCTGTTTTGCACATGCGCTTGCCACCACCACCGCCACATTAACAGCACAACCTCCCTTTACTCACAGCGGACTTGGTAAACATGGAGAAGGGTAGTTTTCTGCGCGGTCATCCTCGAAGAGTTTTTTCGTAGATGGCTCCCGCTCGCGCTCCTTTCGCACCTTCTGGTGGCTTATTTCTCCTATTTAGTGTCGTTTTTTTTTTTCTTTCGGTGTTGTTGTTCTTTGAGTTTCGTGACTGTTTATCTGCATGTAGTTGGTGTGACCCTCTCCTTCATCATCCTTGTGAGTGGATTTGCTGTATATCTTTCTTACGTTTCTTTCTGCTTCCCGACGGTGTGTATACTCACCTCATGGTGCTAGTGTATAAGTGCGTATATATTTTTCTCTCTCGGCTCTGCACGGACACACAAGCCGCCCACCGATAACACGTGCTGGTATATGTATGCGTTGGTTTCGATTGAGTCTGCGCGAGATTGTTTCTCTGAGTGCGCAAGAGAAGGAAGAAAGCTGAGGGTCCGAACCACAACCTCTCCCTCTGTCCCTCCCGCCAAGAGGAGGAAATCAGTTGGAGACCAATGCAAAAACACAGGTGTGCTCGAAAGATTGAGGAAAACCGACAGATGAGTTAAAGAGTTGCGGCGGGTAAGATCCTCATGAGCCACAGAATCAGCAAGAGACAGTGAAAAGGGGAGGGGGTGCAGCGAAGAACACTCAACACCGAATGACTTTCTTGTGTGTGTACGGGTGTGTATAAGCTGCTTGCCTCTCCTCTCCCCGGTTTCTAACAGACTTGCTCTATTTTCTGCGTATATTGCTCCTGTGAAGCTCAGTTCAATGATAGCGGCTCTCTTGTGCGCGATTTGCTTTCGAATCTCTCTCTATCCTTGTGCCAGGGTGTAGATGTCCTCTGTACGCCTGTTCGTCTTCCCCACTTACGTGCTTTTCCTCTCCCTGAACCTCTGCTGTATCTGCGTAGGGTTGTGTATGCGCCTTGCTATCTCTGCCCCCTTCCCTGCGCGCGATTGTGACTCTTTGCTGAATCTCTGTGTTTGCCGATCCACCACCCTGCTTTGTTATGCTCTGTTCTTTTTCTCGCCCCCCTCCCCGCTCTCTCGTTGTTGGTAATCGTGTGTGTGTGAGTGTGTGTGTGTGTGCTTGCTTGTTTGTTTAGTAATGTTCGTGCATTAGCTCTTCTGATCACCGAATAATCAGCCGGGTGATGTGGGTGTTGACCGTCCTACCAAACACCACTGAAGGGGAAAATAAACGAAACACAGAAGAGCAAATACACACCAATCTTCTTGAAACAGCCAAGAAGCCGAGCGAGAAAAGCATCACATGCCCGGATGGCATGATCAAGTATTGTGTGGATAGAGAAGCGTGTGGCATTAGCTGTATTGGCATGAGTGCTAAACGGGGCTAGAGAGCATCCCCCCCCTGTACTCGCACCCTTCGTTCTCTTTCGCTGTATCTCCTCTCTCCAAGATGAAGGTTGCGTTGCATCTCGCCCATGCCCCCGCCTCGTTCGTGAAGCGCCACCATTCTTTGGCTGGTACTTCTCTTTTTTCCATAACAAAGAGAAGAAAAAACATGACAACGAATTTGATGCGTCTCACTCAGGTCTTACCTTATTCCCTTTCTCGTTTCCGCCAGCGTTGTTTTCCCTTTGCCACTTCGGTAGCCACAAATCCTCACGTCCATTGAAGGCCAAAGTTCGAGGACAGAAGGTAAGCTGATACGCCCGTATACATACACCTGTTGTTGCCTTGGTGCCACTAGACATCGTATTGCCTTCTCGATTGTGCCCATTTTGTTTTTGAATGTGGGTAGAGAAGCGCAGCGAAGTGAACCGCAAGCCCACGTCAGGTACATTGAGAGACCTTCAACGCACACTTCACTTGAGCCTCTTTGACGAAGGCGCGCGCACGGCCGCATCTTCTTGTTGGCCCGCTCTCTATTAGGAATCTCTGTCGCTGTAGTCTATTCTGCCAAAGTCCCTATGTCCGATACGCTACTGGCTCCGTCGCGGGCGAAGGTTCATCACAAGTGCGCTGTGTATTTGGGAAGCAGCACCTTCGTGGAGCTCGATGATGATCCCTCGACAATCACTCTCGAAGACCTGTGTGAGGCGTTTGGCACCCCGTGGGAAAGCGGTATGCACGTGAGACACCGTGCCACCGGACGCGTCGTGGCCACACTTCCCTTTGAGCCGATGCCATCTCTGGACGACGTGTCAGACGTTACCATTAAGGCAGAGGTCATAGCGGCGACCGCAGGCACGGGCGACACAACTCTTCCAACCTTCTCCGGTAACGCTGAGGAGGAGGATGCCGACGCCGCCGAGGAGGGAGAGACAACCTACGCCGTTATCTACGACCTGGTTACCCCGACGGCGCCAGGGGATGGTGAGGATAGCGAGCTGGCGGCCGCTGTAGCAGCGGCTGGTCTTTCGGAGAACCTCTCGGCAGACGCAGACGGTGCTCCCAGCATCGGAGAGACAATGCGGCAGCTGGTGGAGCTGGGCGCAGCAGAGTTACTCACGGCGCAACCCTTGTCCGTCTCTCAGGCGAGGCGGGAGTACAATCCTCCAGACGCCCCGGGGCTTTTGCGTCGAATCGTGTATCCCGCATCTCAGTACTCGCCATACCGCCTCGATCGAGACCCGCTCTCTGAAGACAAGCTCTCCCTGTGCCAGTCCTCTGCTGTGGCCACTGGAGCTGCTTCAGGGTCCTCGCCCCTCACCTGCGCTGGCTCGCATGCGCTGCCGATGCACGATCTTGGTGAGGGGGGACCATACACTAGCTACCTCGATAGCTACAGCCTGACTTGTCCAATAGCTATGTCGTTTGTGGAGTCACCCGTGACGGACAAGAGAGCGGTTGTCATTCCTCTGTCAGATGACGAGCATCATCGCATTTTCAGTGCGTGAGCTCATCGATTTCAAAGAGGCCCCCCTCCCCTTTCGTTGTGTGTGTTCACCCAGCGGTTTTCCCTTTCCTTCGTGCGCAATGGCACGTGAACTGAGCAGCGAAGAAAAAAGTAATCGCACGAAGCGAGAAAAGAAATGTTGTCGTTGCTTTGAGTCCAGTGTGCCGGTTGCCGCCTCAGTCGCGGGCTCAGCACACCCGGTGAGAGAGTGAGGCCAGGGGCTCCATCAGAAGAGAGCGAAAAGAGAGCGAAGACTGCCTGTACGTGCACCGAACTGAGTGTCGTTTCTTTGTTTTTCTCCGACTTCGTTGAGTGTGCTTCTGCTCTCTAGCTGTCTCGCTTTCTAGAGCGTGGAACCACGTAGCTCCTCCGTGTTTTTCCTCAGTGCCTGCTTCCGTGCCCCAGCAGGGACACCAAGCTCCCCACTGCTCTTCCTCCAGCGGGGGTGTTCCACTCGAGTTGTCGGGTCGTTGCCTACGTGCCCATTGTATCTGCCGCTCTTGCTCTTCTTTCCGCTGCGGCGCTCCCTTGTGTATGCCCCCCTCCCTGTCCTCTGTCTGCCTCCTCCCTCATCTACTTGAACGACAGTGAATCCATCGAGCGGGATTCATTAGAACCAAACGTCTTCCGTGCCAGCGCTGCTGCCCGGGTTTTCCCCATCACGCTTTTTTTGAGGCAAAGGATCGCCGGCATGAGTGGCTGTGAAACGTGGGAGGCAGCCGTGCAGTCGGCGGCCAAGTCGAAGAAGAAGGGCGGGGGCTTTCAAAGCTTTGGCCTGGATAAGCCACTCCTCGATGCGATTCTGAAAAAAGGCTTCTCCGTGCCCACCCCGATCCAGCGCAAGGCAATCCCGCCGATGCTGCAGGGGAACGACGTGGTTGCCATGGCTCGCACCGGGTCGGGAAAGACAGCGGCGTTTCTCATTCCAATGTTAAACGCCCTGAAGGCACACTCAAAAGTAGTTGGCATTCGCGGGCTAGTGCTGTCCCCAACGAGGGAGCTCAGCCTGCAGACCTTACACAACGGGTTCGCGCTTAACAGGTTTCTCGATTTGCGCTTCGCTGCCTTGGTGGGCGGAGACTCGATGGAGCAGCAGTTTGAGCTCTTGGCGTCGAACCCCGACGTGGTCGTTGCGACGCCCGGTCGTCTTCTGCACATCATGGAGGAGGCTTCGCTGCACCTCACGAGTGTTCGCTGCCTCGTTCTGGATGAGGCGGATCGCCTCTTTGAGTTGGGCCTGCAGCCGCAGATCGGAGCCATCATGCAGAAAATACCCGAGTCCTGCCAGCGTGCCCTCTTTTCCGCGACAATGCCTAGCGTATTGGCGGAGTTCACGAGCGCTGGCCTGCATAACCCGGTTGTCATACGCCTCGACTCGGAGATGACGTTGAGTGACCAACTCAAGCAGAGCGCCTTCCTCGTGCGCAACGGCGAAAAGGTTGCCGCATTGATCGTACTGCTCAAGCGCTTGCTGCACGTTGGAGAAGCCATCGTGAATAATGCGCAGGCGCTCATTTTTGTCGAATCCAAGTTTCATGTGGAGTATCTGCAGATGATTCTGACCACCTACGGTATCTCAGCGAGTGCGGTACACGGGCAGATGGACCAGGAGGCTCGTCGCCTTGCCGTGCGCAGCTTTGCGAAGCGTGAAACAACTGTGATGGTGGTCACGGACGTGGCGGCGCGCGGTTTAGACTTGCCGCTGCTCGACAACGTTGTCAATTTCTCCTTTCCCTTTAACCCAAAACTGTTTGTGCACCGCGTCGGCCGTGTAGCGCGCGCCGGTCGCTCCGGTACGGCCTACTCTCTTATGACCTTCGAGGACTTTCCGTACTACATCGACCTCATGCAGTTCATAGGCCGGCCCCTGCAGTCCGCCCCGGTACCCGGCGACCTTCTTTTCACTCCAGACGACGGCTGCTACGGCCGCTTACCCGAAGAGGATATTCAGCTCGAGCTCGACTTCCTCAAACGCCTGCACGAAAACGATGTAGAGGTGCGCAACATGGCGCGAGTGGTAGAGCACGCACATACAAAGTTCAACCGCACAAAGAAGAAGTCGACGCACGAAGCAATACAGGAGGCCCGAAAGCCGCAGTACGCCTTTGACCGCACCCCGCTGCATCCAATGCTGCTCGAGCGCCTCGGCAGCACCCGGCTACGCGCTGATGAGGCGCGCTTCGACCTCAAGCGTTTCAAGCCGAAGGAGCTCTTCCTAGAAATGGGCTCGAAGGAGAAGCTGTTTGCGATTTGCCGGGCGGAAACAGCGCAGTCTTTGTCACGGCCTACTAAGGACGATGGCGAGGCGGAGAAAGGCGGAGCGCCCTCAGCGGCGCCAAATGAGAACAAGCTCTCTCTTGCCGAGCGGATGCTGCAGCGTGCGCAGGAGCGCAAAAAGCGTGAGCGCGAAGGCGGCGGCAGCAGCAGTAGCAATTCCCTTCACAGCGACGATGCGGTGATGAACGTGGTGACCCATTCGCGTCAAGCAGCACTGAGACAGGAGGAAAGCATCGAGTCCGGCGCCTACCGTGACGTGAACTTCTTCATGGTCCTGGAGCGGCGTGACACCCTGAACAACGCTCACTACTCTGTCAAGGATGCGACAATGGATATCACTGCCGAGACGGCTGAGGAGGCTGCGCAGCAGCGGCAGGTGTTTGCGTGGAGCAAGAAAAAGAATCGCTATGTTCAGATGCACGTCAATGACGCCAAGGCCCTCCTGAAAGGCGTGAAGAACGAGGCCGGTAGGGCCATCAACTACAAGAGCAAGCTCCAGGCCTACTCGAAGTGGCTGAAGAAGAGCAACATGCGCATTCAAGATGTTGGCGAAGAGGAGGACCTCGTGCCGCTGAAGCGCGCCAAGGCAGCAGCCTTGTCGTCCCACCCACAAGACGGTGAGGCGGAGGGCGATATTGTAGATATTAGCGACCCGAACCAGGGCAAGAAACTCCGCATTGGTCGAAAGCAAAAGCGACTTCCCAAGGATGGCCATGTACGCTCTTTCGAGGAGATGGCGACAATGCGGCGCAAGGCAGAGAAGGAGAAGAACCGCTTGGCGCGTAAGAAGCAGCGCCATGGCGTTGGAAAGAAGAAGGGCAAGTAAGCAGCGCATAATGCTTAACCAAGAGCGAGCGGGAGTGGGTGTGAGGTAAGGACCTGGAGAGAGGCAAGGGCTGCAACGCAAAGAGGGTATGTATGTGTGCGTGCGTCTCTGTGCGACGCGGCCGCCTCCCTCGCGTTCTGCTTCCTCCGACTGTGGTACCATCAGTGCAATAGTGTCCTGGCGTACTGGTGTACAGGAAATGGAGGAGGAGGAGGGGGTGCGGAGAGGAGAGGGGCGCCGTTTCGCCTGGTCGGTGAGAGGTTGTCTCGCGTTTTGCCCGTTTCTGTTTTTCTTTTCTTTTTTTTTCCATCTGCCTCTTTTGTAATGACGCGTAACGTCGACGACTAACGAGATAAGTGGATGGGCCACTGGTGAGTGGAACGCCTAGTTGAGCTTGGGCGCCTCAGTATTACCGTGTAGGTGGAGGGACACAGTGACCGCGCCAAAGTGCAACGGAACCGACAACAGAAGACGCAAGCGCAAACGTCCCCCTCCCCAGGTCTAGTCCTTTGGTAACTCTTCCATGGTGTTTTTTTGGTGAATCACCGCCAGCAGCGAAGGCCAGAGAAAGCACGAGTACGCGCGTGCATCTCGTTTGTTGTCGTTGTCGCCCTCTTTCCTGGCCTGCGGGAGGAAGACGAAAAGCAGCGAGACATTGAGGGAAAAGATCGCCTTTTTCGTTGCTTGAAGTTCATTTTTTAATTTATTTTGAGATCGTAACGTTGTGAATGTGCCATTTCAACCTCTTCAACTCCGCGCTCTTTCTGGCCTTCTCCCTCCAACTTGTCTCTCATCTCCTCTTCCACTTTCTCGCTGCGTGCTTACGTGACTTTCCACTTGTGTTGGCACACCATCGATCATTACCGCACCCCTTTGCCTCCCCTAAGACGAGTCTTTTATTTTTTTTCTTATAATTCTTCTCATGGTGTTAGGGCAATCGAACCAAGAAGCGCGTGGGCGCATTGGTTTCTGTCGTGGTCATTACTTCGCATTGCACTCCTGTGCAAGACCCCGAAGTCACACCTTTTTCTTCGTGACACTCTTCTCATAGCCACTACCCGAGTGAGGTTGTGCCGGGTGCCCCCGGTGCGTGCGGAGGAATAGTTGAGCGAGCATGTCGCACTCTCAAGGCGTTCCCGCAGGGACCGCTTGTGCATTTGTTGCGAGAGTTCCTCCCAGCAGCGCCACGCGGATACAAACTCGTTAGGCGCTGCGGCCTCGCCGCCAGAGAGTGTGTTACGTGTACGGTCCTCGACTGCGTTTTTCCCACCCATATGGAACTCGCCTTTCAACATCGCCGCTAAGTCACTGCGTTGGTAGTGAACGCGACCACCTCGCAACGCGTGGAAGTGAGCAAAGTGGAGGCACCGCAGGAGGGATATTGCTGTGGCGGCGACTAGCGTGTTGTGCCTGACACGTCCTCCTTGAGGCGCGCGTGTATGGGGGCGATGTGCCTCAGGCGGCGCCGCAGCTTCCCCGCCACGTCGAGTCCTACGTGTGGTGAAGAATACGCTGGTAGAGAGCGCTTTTCCAATTCCATGCATGCCCCAGAAGACCCTCCATAGTGCTTCTCCTCTGTCAGCCACCGAGGAGGGGAAATGAGACGTCTGGGAGTGTGGCGTCCGGTAAGGCCCAGGCGTCTCGTACCGCATTGGCAAGCCGTCCACGACGCCCATCTTACGCGGCGCTGTGGGTACTACCCTCTAATGGATTTATCGAGTAGTCCTGCGTCATTATGCATGCGATTATCATAAAATGCAGCGCACAATTTCGATCGTAGCGGAGCGGTTTCGCCAATTGGGACGGCTCGTAGGCCGACGTCTCCGAGATACCCGAGCTCCAAAGACACTGCGTGTTTCAGGTGCCGGCTGTTATGGTGAGCGTGAGCCATCTGGGTGCGACAGTAGTGCTGTCAAAGACAAGTGGATATGCTCCTCCAGAGTGTCTCCTGGTTCTGATGTGGAGAAGAAAAAAAGGACGGTCGAAGCCAAGGTGGGTGTGTTTGACGGAGGGCGAGAAGAAGTATGGGTGGGTGTCACATGATGTGTCGCATATAGCTGCTCTTCAGCCGTAAGGCAAAGTCAAACCCCAAACAGCCAAAACGACTCTTGTAATGGCCCGATATAAACAAGTGGCCGGCTTGCGAGTGCGCGCCCCCCCCCTGTGCGTGATCGGCGCAGGACAAGTCACACCATGATAGACAAGGAAGAAAGGAGGAAGACAGCACATGTGAATCTCTGCCACTTGCACACATTCCTTGACGTTCAAGCATGGAGGTACGCTTTCCCGCGCACGCTTAGGCCATCCCTCCTCAACTGCGTCGTGCGGTCACAAGGGCAACACAGAGAAGGGCAGGGGACTGAAACTGGTTGGCTTTGCGTCTTGGCTTTCTCAAGACAGGTCAAGGGGTTTTATGCGTCCGTCTTTTTCTTCCTGTGTTTCGTTTACGTGCCGCTCTTCCCTGCGCGTCATCGAAGTGTCTCGCTCATGCCATTAAAATGGTCGTGCCTCACTTTTTTCCTCTCACCCCCTTCACGCTCTTCTTTATCGGGTGACGACGCCACCATTCATCTCGCGTCCTCTTATTATTATTCTTATTATTCGCGCCTTTATATTGGTTTGCAATCACGGTGGCGGCACACACACGCCTCTCCTTGGCAGATTGTGGGAGAGCCCCATATACACCAGAAGAGGGAGGAGTCGTGGAGGTTGCATTCTTCCTTTCCGTTTCCCCTCTTTTTCCTCGCTTGCCTCCCTTCCCCTCAGCGTAATCACCGCTTGTCCATACAGCTCAACGCCTCTCTTTTTTCCACAGTACGACAGGTCCTTCGTTTTTCATCACCGCCACACGCAGTGCCATAGGTGTCCTTGATTCACGAAGCGCTGTCGATCTCGTCGCCGTCGTCGTCGTAATTTCTAAGTTTTCTTTGCTATTTTATTGTCCGGTAATTTCTTTCTCAGTTATTTTCTCTTTTCTGTGTTCTTTCTTGCTTTACTGTCATCAGTTTTAACCCTCTCTGTTGTTCTTTGGCCCCTCCCTCCTTTTTCCTCTCTCCCAGTCTTCCTTAATTTGCTGAGGTGCGCGTGCATGTTTCTCGTTTGCGTTCTTCTTTTCCTCTTTTGTCAGCGCATCGGGCTCTTTTGCGAACAGTAACGCTTCAGGTACACTAGGCGTGACTGCGCTGCGCCGTGTAGTCACTGCATTAGAACCCACTCGTGGACACACCGGCAATCACGAAAACGGTTAGAATTCGTGAAGGCGGAAGAGAGCCACCGCTTCCCGTCATTTTTGCAGCTCTGAATACGCTTTGCCCTTTCCTTTCTCTCGCACTGCTACTCTTGCCGTTTGTGAGCTCCTTCTGGGTACAGCGTTCATGTCGGACTCTTGCGCGCATCCCTCTTCCTCTTCTTCTTCTCCTTTAGCGAGTGTGATGCTTGCTCTCGGCTCTGTCTTTCCCTTCATTTGCTTGACTCTTGACATCTTCGCCGTTTTTTTCATTGTCTGTGACTTAGGGATTGTCTCCTAAACCTCTATCACTCAGTCTCCTCCACCTCTTCCCGTTTTGCCAGCGAGTGTATAGGACAACTCTAGTTCTCTCCGCTTTGGTGGTCTGAGGTAGGAAAAAGCGCCTACGTGAAAAGAGCACAACAGCCCAATTAACAAGCAGCTTCGATTTTCGCTTCCCTGGTAGTGTTTTATGGGCACCCCTTACCTCCCAGCACGAGCGCTATTACGAGGAGGTCAAGGCGTACACACACACACAAAAGGGGGTGTTTTTTTTTTTCATGTTGCCCTCCCTTTCTCTTGTTCTCTCCCTACCTCCTCTTTTCTTTCTGCCTTCTCCTGAACGGCTTTGTAAACACTTTCGTTCCTTCGTTGTGGTTTGTTTGTTTATTTTTAATCCCTCCCCCTTTTTTTGTTCTTGGACAGGGGAGGTTTCCTCTTTGGTGGCTGCGATTCCCGCTGTAGTTCTCAACTTTTCCTCTTCTGGTGAGATTGCGCCTCATTCATTATTGGTATTATTTAGTCACTTGATCTGCCCCACATCGATCATATTCATTTTTGCATGAGCCGCATATGAAGGGAACTGCAGATCATCTCGGTCGTTGACGTTGTCTCTCGTTCTCCTCCCCCCCCTCTTTCGTTCCTTTACTTTTTTCTTCCGCTTGCTGGTTCAATTATGCTCCCCAGTGGATTTCCGACGGTGGGTGGTAGGTCGCTGGTGAGCAACAGTGTTGCCATGCATGCCAACCCCATCCACTTCACCACCCCACCGCGTCGCCACATCGCCTCTCTTTCTGCTAACGTCGAGCTCACCGGACTCACTGCAGGTGTCTCCTTGGCCCACAAGGAACTGTCAGCTTGCAACGTAACCGGCAGAGTATTCAACTGCACATCAATGGATGGCACTCCGCGATGCAAGTCGAGTGTCTCCATCACTGCTGTGGTCGCCTTATCCACGGATGTGTCACCGCGACAGCATCGGTGCGGCCCTAGCTTCACCTCTGGTATTATGACCGAGAGCGACTCCCCATGTCGATCTCCTCGCGTGTGTCTGACTCAGACACCCACTACCCGCAAGTTGTTCACAAAGCCGATCCCCTACGGCAGCTTGCCGAGCAGCGGCGCCCTGCTATGCAAGGTGCCCGACGGTTCCCTGGCGAATCGCAGCTCGAGTGGAATCTGCGGCATGTCGCCCTCTTTCTCGGTAACCCTAAGTGAGGCAGAGGAGGACACCACCTTGATGAGTGCAGAATCGGTCTTTGCCAGTGCCTCTGTTGACCAGCGTGTACCACTGCGCAGCGCTTCGTTCGCTGTGAACGAGACACGGCCACCGAGCTCGCCATCCTTCACGTACTTCCCCAGCAGCCACGGCGGTGTCGCCCACGAGAGTTCGGCATCGGCTAGCGATAAGGCCAATGCAGCGGGAGCCGCGCCTGTCGCTTGTTTCTACAACGCTCACAGCGTCTGTGATGGACGCGCACCGAGTGTGAAGGGCAGCAGCGCGACGGAGCACAAGTTCTTTGAACCTTTGCGATTTGACACGTCGGGACGCCTCTTTTCTCCACTTCAGCGGTTCTCCAGCGTCAAGAGCTCGCAGCACGCTAATGTTGCCGTGGATCTTGAGTCACACATATTGGATTGCGGTATTGCATCTGTCGATCACGAGAACCTCAGCGCGGCATGTCCTTTGTCGAATATGTGGCAGGGTAGACTATCCGCGATTGTCAAACAGCAACAACTGCTCCACGCGTGCCTTGTGTCGATTGCACGCGAGAGGACTGAGCGGCCCGATTCGCAGAGAAGCGTTATCTCCACTCCGAAGTGTGCGCAGCAGCAGCGCCGCCGCGGCAGCCGACTCCAGTTCCTTATGTGGCAGCTTTGCATTCTGCTTCTCCGTCTTACGCTGCGCATCATGGAGCGAGTGCTGGCTGCTTCTGCTGGCAAATTGCGGAAACTCCTGTGCTTGCCGCAGCAGCGGTGATCTGAATTTTGCTATGGTGCACCCATAACGAAAGCAAAGCAAGAAAACGATAAGATGAGCGAGGGAAATAATGTTCTGGATGCAAGTGTTTTTTTCCTTCTTAGCGCACTGGTGATCGTCATTTTTTTTTTTTGGGGGGGGGACGGTGTGCTGCACTCTTTGGTGTGACTGCGTGTGCGTCTCCTTTGTTTGCTTTACGTTTTTCTCAGTGTTTTGCTCTCTGCTTATCTTGTCTGCACGCGAACTGACTCTTTATTTTCCTCTCGTCTACGATTCGAACCGTGACAACCCCCCTTCTTTTGAGTGCGTGAGGCGGAGCGCAGTTTTTTTTCTCTCCACTGTTTGTTTTCTCCCTGCGAAGACTTTTTTGTCTTATTTGCTCTGTTTGTGTGCTTGCTCTTGTCGTTTTCCGTGGCAGGTTATGCAGAGAAGTCATCACTGCGATGCGTAATGGCAGCGAGGAAAGGAAAGGGCGAGGAAGATAAAGCGTGGATGTGCGCAAAGCGGAATGTGCTAAGAGAAAAGGCCAAGTTGAAGCTTTACGTGCTGTGCACATCTACTAGATATTGGTATTCACACACCCTCTTTATTTTTTTCTATCGTGCACATAGTTCCACTACGTTCGCTTCTCTTTATCTGAATTCTCCATCCCTACCTGCATCTCACCGACGTTTTCCTCTCCATTCATATGTGCTTGTTTTCCTCAGCCGCACGTATGTCGTTTTTACTGAGGGGCCCCTCTCCCTCCTTTTTTTTCTTTCCTCATCACATCTTCGATCTTTTTTTTTCGCTCTCTTCTTTTATGGGTAACAAGTTGATGCTTGTTTCTTCTGTCTACGTATTTCGAGGATGAGGCTCTTTTCTTTCCGGATCCCTCTGTACCCTCAATAACCTCCCTCGTCAGTTTTGTGGCAGTTCTCTTTCGAGTGTTTTCGTGCTCTTTTTGTCGTTACTTTTCTTTCGTTTCGCTGCCTTCGTGAGATCTTCGGCGTCTTTTTTTTCCCCTCTTCGGACTCCTTGTATGTTTTCTGTCCCTTTGTCTGTACAGGAGGGACAATATACGTAGCGGGGATGTGTCCCGCACCGATCTGCTCTTCGTCTCGCTAACCTGCGCGCCTGTCGCTTTCTCCCCACACCTGACGAGGTTTTTCAATGCAAAACGACCGTATGAGAAAAAAAAAGGATGATGGTTAGTGTCGTGCAGGTCTGTGCTGGCATTTCCTTCCCCTCGTTTGCGTGCAAACACGTGCGTAACCCGGGTCCTTCTTGATCTCTAGCTTTGTAGCCTTCGCTGCGACTTCCCTCCCTCCCCTCCCTCCCTACCCCATACACGCATATGCGCAGAATACGGTCCAAGTGCTTATGTAGACGAGGACAATCTGAGCTTCCTCGCTTGTACAGCACCTTCGTGAGGGGTGAACGTTGCTTGTTTGTTTGTATATGTGTCTCTGCTTTTTTTTTTTTTCGACGCTCCCCCCCCCCCACTCGCCAGTTAGTCTTTCGAGATCTACGGAATATTAATAGCTGTAATGCGAAAGACACTGGAATCCAGGTAGAAGCATAGCCCGAGAGAGAGACTCATCTCTGTGAAGCGTGGGGAATGAACGTTATGCAGCCCTCAAAGACAAGGTAGGCGCAAAGGTTAGGCAACAATAAAGGATATGAAGGGCTGTATTGTACTTTCATTATACTATTCGGAGTAGATTCTTCCCTGCCCCTTCCCGCTACCCTCTTCCTTGCTCTACTACGAGTTGCACTTACCAGCTCCAACCCTCGCGCCGCCTCTCCTTCTATCGTGTGCTTCAGCTCGGTCTTTTGGTCCTTGAAAAGCTCATGCTGTGCTATTCATTTTTCCTTGTATGATCTGTGTGTACGTTCTTCTTGTCTACTTTTTTTTTTTCATCTCTCTCTTTGCTCGTTTAGGCAGATGTGTCCGTGGGCTACTCACCATTACCATTATTATGTCTTTTCATTCTGTTTTTTTTCTTTATTTCTTTCTTCCTTTCTTTGACTCGTCGAGGTTTCCATACCTCCATCCCCTCCCCCTCTTTTCTTTTTTTTTTCATCTTTCGAATAATTCTTCTCCGTCTTTTCGTTCTCTATGATATATGCGTAGTGCCTCCTCTGTTTTTGGCGGTATTCATCTGCTTCTGGCGCACAGGTCAGCTCCCTGACTTTTTTTTTATTTCGTCGTCGTCGTCGTCATTGTGTGGGAGTGTGTGTTTACGAGTGCGTCAGGTAGTTCTCTCTCTCTCTACTATCGACTAGGGGTGCTCTTTCTTTCCTCTCTGCGCTAATCAATGTTATTGCTTCCCGTGGATGCGTATATGTAGAAGTACCAGTTCCCGTCGTCTTCTTCATCATCCCTGTCTTTTGCTTTTCATTTCCTGATCCTCTCTCTCTCTTAGGTGGAACTGGTTGCTCTGTTCCGCCGTGGATACTGGCATTTCTCTTTATTACAACGGCCTCTCTCCCCCCTTTTTTTACCTTATAGGAGTTTATGTCATCCCTCTCCACTCACCTGCCACTGTAGAAGTTCTCATCTTGTCAGCCTTTTTGTACACGTGTGAGTTGTCCTCCGCTGCGAAGAGTGGAACGGATACTAATGCCACAGGACTTGCCTAGCCACTTTCTCTCTTTTTTTTTGTTGTTCACCTTCCTTTTCCTCTCTCACTATTAGAGTTCATATCTGATAGTCATACAGGAGCAATTAAAGAGAGTACAAATGGGGACGTCTCCCTCACCCCCTCCATGCGAGAGTAGCCCACCACCAGTACCACTGTCAAAGGAAACCATCTTGCAGGGCACACATCAACTAAAGTGAGCGCTCGAACAAGACATCAAAAAAGGTAGCCTCTCTTTTTTTTTCATTTGTGCGTTGCATGCGAACAACTTCCTACCTCGCTCTCCTTTTCGTTCTTTTCTGTTTTTCTTTTCCTTTGTCTGCGTGCACTCTGTTCAGCGTTTTCTTTCTTTGAGTGTCTGGATAGCAGCACCATGGCCCGTCTACTCACCCTCCCTGTCTCTGTCTCTTTCGTAACTTCAAAGTTTCTCGCCAACACTTCTCTGTCTCCATCACTTCCTTCTCAGTTCCAGATAGGGTAGCAGCAGCTTTTTTTTCGTTATTTTACTACGATCACTGCAGCGGAGGTAAGTACACGCACGAACCAAAGTGCAGACACGCGGGCGGCGGCACTGCTGCGGCTCGCCCTTTGCGTCACTCTTTGGCGACAACGTAAAGCAAAGATGAGAATAAAAAGAAGACATTGTGTGACACTTCTCTTCCTTCTAAATGGACGTGTTGGACCCAATCAGTAGCCTTACGACGCACTCATAAGTGGTCGCAAGCTTCCCTTGTTTTTCCTTTTTGTCCCCTTTATGCTAGGCACTCTCGCATTCCGCTGTTCGATTTGAGTGGGCTGTGTATAGCACCCTCAGCGCTGTACCCAAGTCACTTCTCTCTTGCCTGTGTGTCTGTGTGTCTATGTGTGTGTGTGTGTGTGTGTGCGTCGTCCGATTAAAGGAAACCCTTCAGGTGGTGCTGCATCCTTCAGTGCAAGCGAGTGTAGCTTATAGCGTTGTCTTCCTTTGTGCTTTGCAGGGGTTGATCTGCAGTGTGAGGGGGGTGAACCCCTCCCTACGTGAGCGAGTCAGCGGCGTGCCCTTTTATCTCTTTTCCTGGCAATTGTTGAAGAGGAGCGCTTCTCACAGGCCATACACATTTGCACGGTTTGGGCGATAAAACTGCCACCATCAAGCAGAGCGTCATTCATTTCTATAAATCGAAGGATGTTACTTGAGCCTGCGCGTTAGTGTTTCTTCCTTTTCTTTTCGTCCTTCCTCATCTGTCACCCTCTTGCTTTCTTGGTGTTGCGGTTATAGCTAACGCATTCCTCGGCAAGGACCAGACTTTGACTTATGCCTCGCCTTGCTCTCTTTTTCATATTTATTTGGCTCCTGTACCCCCCCCCTCTTCCCCTCTCTCCTCTCCCCCCCGTTGTGCTTTTCTCTGTTTCTATTATCGTTCTTTCCATCTTTTACCTTTGTGTCTTGATGCCCCTTTTTTTCCTCTCTTAGTGTTTTTTTTTTCTGAAGATGGCGCCTGTGTGCCTCTCTTACTCGCTTTACTCGCTCCCCACTACACTATGCTTTGATTTGCTATATCCTCGCCGAGAGGGGTGTAGAAAGGATGGAGACGCTAATGAAGAGGCATGACGCAGAGAAGAGGGAGGGTGCGGAAAGATCTTTCTCACCTGCGCAGTAATATGTACTTCCTTACGCTGTTACGTGAGCTTTGAGCCCTTCTCGTCTGCGCGGCACCTTTTCGCGACGCACCTCCTCACCCTCAATGACTTTTTATTAGTTTTTTTTTCTTCAGGTACCTAACTTCTCCATAATTCACACGCGCGCACTTGAGAGACCTTTACCGGTGTGAAATAGCCGGTGCCTCTTGTCGTTTCTTTGGCCTGAGTGTATTGTGGCAAACTCCTTTTCTCTTTTCATGCTTTTTATTTTCCTCGCTTCGCTCACTACCTGGATGCCTTTGTGTGTAATAATGCCTGTCAAGGTGAGAGAGTGCATGCGCTTGTGCGCTGTCTCGGTGCGTTTTGTCTAAGCGTGCCAGTCCCCTCTTTAGGTTGTTTGCTGTAATGTGGTGAGGGTGCTTAGCATGGGTTGTGTCAGAGTATTCCTAGGACACGAGTGAAGGCCCCCCCCCTCCCCCACACACACGCACACCCACAGAGGCGCACAGGCAGACACCACCATCGATTCCTCTCGTGCGTCATTACTCCCCTTTTTCTCTACTAAGCGAAACACTTGAGTAAAGTCTCTTTTTTTCTTCTTGTGCACCTCCCTAGGCACTTTTTTGTCTTTATCTTTTTTTTTCGTGACGTGTGTGTGGGAATGTTTGAGCTGTTCTTTCCCTCGTAGCTCCTCGTGTCTGTGCGACGTCTCCTCTCAGTTTCTTACTGGATATCGTAATTGCGCGCGTATCTCCGTGCGCCTGTGTCGCTCTACGCATTTTGCACATGAGCACCGTATAGCGTATCCTCTATTATTCTTCCCCTTTTCATCGACTTTCCTCTTTCCTCTTTTTTTTTCGCTTACTCGATTCTGTGTCGAGGTTTATGTGTGTGTGTGTGTGTAAGGGGAGATGGTTGTGGTGTACGTACTTCATTGTATTATGGTGGTGTTTCGCCTTCTCTCTTTGTTTTGTTCGTACGCACTTTCGTTTCTTTTTATTACTTCCACTATTCCTCTTTACATTCTATCTGTTTTTCTTGTTTGGCCTTCGTTCATTGCTTCTCTCTCTCTGGTTGTAGGAATATATGTAGTGAAAATTCGCACCGCTCTTTCTTTCCAGTTGACCTTTCTGCCAAGGAAGGGCATGTACAGCACACAGCGAGGTGTCTCTTGTGCTGCTTTCTTCCGGGTAGTGAGAGGAAAGGGGAGCATTCCTTCGCTTGCTCGTTTTTAGCTCTTTTTTTCTTGTTTGTTTGCCAGTGTTGTCTCCATATCCGCTCGCCCTCTCTGTAGCGCGTGGATTCATCTTCTTTTCTTTTTTTTTTTTGTCTGGAGCGACACTGGCGTTTTTCTGTTTTTTTTTTTCGCCTTCAGCTGCTCTGTTTTTTTACTCGCCACGCCATCTCAGTCTTCAGTGCTCAGCAGGACAAGACCGAAGGTGCCAGCGGAAAAAAAATAAACACACAAGAAAAGATGGCGAGGATCAGCCAGCGAAGAATGGCAATGTCGTGTTTTTTTTTCTTTCCTCTTCGTTGCTGTCCGACATGGGTGGAGCGAAAGTAGTTAGTATCAGTGAAGGTTAGGGACGTATGGCGGTGGTGGATTGGAATGAATGACGAACCACAGGAATCACCACGCAGCAGCGTCTCGTGGCTGGAGTGCTCTTTTTCTCTTGATTATTATTCATGCCGGCCATTGTGTTTTCACTTTTGTATGACTGTGTCAGTCCTGTTCCAGACATATGCTAGGTCTTCAGCAACGTGGGAAAACACTTGGTTAGCAAGATGACAACACAAAGAATAAGAATCGGAGCAGTATGGGCATGGAAAAGAGCACTGGACTCCAATGGCACGCGTTCCCCTTCTCCCTTCCCCCCCCCCTCCCTCAGAGCCGACGTTTCACCCGCAGGTCTGTGCAAAACATCTTGGTATAAGATGAACCAGTAATGCTCGTGATTGAAGCTTGAAGGTCGCTGCCGATGCGGTGTTGATCCACTACATTGTACCACGCAGAGGGGCACTGCTGCGAAGCCATGGCTGTTTAGTCGCTTCATGAACGCCCTTCAGAAGCAACTTGATCGGGTACTTAGCCCGGGAGCTCGTTTTGAGAGTAACGCGCACTGCTTTATGTGGCAATGGAAGTGAGGGAGCGCTCTCAGTCAAGGAATGTACTGGCGCTCATGTGTACATCTTATACAGATGATAACGAAAAAAATGTACGTTTCCCTCACGCCTTGCCGCCTCTTTCTTTCTTACTTCCCCACTCTTCAACTAAACCTCTGCGTACGCACGCAAACGCACACACACACACACAGCGAGTGCGTCCATCCTCCTTTGCTGGGGCGTCTCCTCCTTGCTGTGTATATAACAGTAGTCATCACCTCAGGGCGGGTCAGGGATCTGAACTATTTGTGTTGGAGATTACCATGAAGAGTGTCCGCCAAAGTGGGCGACACGGCAACAAGGATGCCAAGTTGCGATCCAAACGAACCTACAGGGGGCGGTACGACCAAGCCCCCAGAAGCTCCCCAAGGTATGCCGCCGCGTCCGCATCCCCATCGCCTGTGGCGCCTCTGGTTCCTCCCACAGCGCACCAGCTGCAGAGTGCCCCGCTTCTTGCGTTCACACGATGGAATGAGACAGCAATGGAGGCCCTGCGTAGCGGCGATCATGACTCATGTCGGCGCATTCTCTCAACACTCCTACCGATCCTGGAAGCACGCCTACACGCCATGCAGTGCAAACCATCACCTCATATTTCTGAAGCCGCCCTCCAGTCGTGGCGTCTCGCGCACGCGCTGACACTCAACAATCACGGATGCCAACTACGCCGCTACGGTCGCACAACTGAGGCACTGCAGGCGTTTCTTCGCGCAAAGGAGATTGAGACACTTGTGTTAGGCAAGCCATCGTGCTCGACGATGCTGAACCTCTCCGCCGTGCTGCTTAGCAGCGGAGCAGCAGAAGAGGCGCTCACCATCTCGAAGGAATGTGTGATGGCCGCACAAAATGGTGGCCCAATTCTCTTCATCACAGCCGTGCACAACCTCGCCGTGGCACTGGGGCAGCAGACGAGCGACCGCGAGTGCAAAGCAGCCCTGCCGACCATGCTGCAGGCATTACGTGAGGCGCAGAGCGTACTTGGTGAGGAGCACCCAACCACAGTGATGCTCAAGGAGAAGTGCGGCTTGACGTCAAGCTGGATCTCGCAAGACAGCGGTGCCGAGGGTGAGCAAGGGAGTGCCGCGTCCGTGCGTGGCGTTGACTGGCCTGCACACCACAGCGTGTCGTGTGAGAATCCTACATCGCCGTCGCTTTTGCCAACGTCAATGATGGCGCAGGAGAAGGCTAGAGCTGCTCTTCACACTCTCGACTTCGGAGAGCCCCTTCATGCCCAGCCGCTTGTACACGCTGCCGCAGCCCTCCCCACTCCAGAATTGGTTCACAATCACATAAATGAGAGGAAAGAAGAAGCGTACGGTGTTTCCATCTCACGGCACTCGCTGAGCCTAGGGGCACCCAATGAGCATCATGCGGCGAAAGCAACGCCAGAAGATGAAGACCTGTTGTGCCCACAGCGACCACGTTCAACACTCCTCGACTCTGTGGCGGACGCTGGTGTTGAGCGTGCTGCGCTCGCTGTGACCGCGCGTGGCGAAACTGCTTTGGCTCTACCGCTCCAGGGTTTTCAACGACGGGGCAGCGTCGCGGCCTCTGTCCACCAACTCTGCCTCGACTCTGCAAATATTTCCGGCAATCAGCGTAGCGTCGCCAGTACGCCCCTAGAGACAGTGCTGCAAGAGCCTTTCCAAGCTGCTTCACTGATGCTGAGCCGCAGCGCTCCCAATCACGTAGGGCCTGCTGGCTCGATACACCGTCTGTGGAGAAGGAGCGCTGAAGATCACAGAAACGCCCCTTCCTTTTTGCGCTTCAGTGTCCCGCTTCCCCCCTTACCAGCAAACGCGGCCTCCCTGCCACTGCGCAAAATCGCCCCACCAGCAGCTGCGGCAGGGTCATCGAACGCAGGGGTGCAGTGTCGTTGCACAAAGGTACGGCGGGCAACGGTGCCACGGAACGTCAGTGTATCGGACGAGGACAGCAATCTAGGTGGCACTACGGCGACCACGCTGACCGACACAATGCCCACAACTGAAGGCCTGAACGCCTTCGACACAGGAGAGAAATCAGCGACTGCGATTGGGAGTCCCGCAACACTGCGGTCAGCGCCGCAGCTAAGCCTTTTTGGTAAGAAGGGCCTTCTGCACTCCGGAAAGGCTGCGCTGCGTGAGGTTGAGCTGGAGGAGGAAAGAGTGTACCGCGCGCAGAAGGAGGTCGAGCAGAGGGCCGCGGAAGCCGAAAATGCCTTTCAGTGCAGCTTCAAGGAAATTCAGCTTCGCACCCAGAACCGCGCAGCCCTGACCATACAACACGCGTGGCAGCAGTGGTGGACCTCCGTAGGTCGCTCACGCCGACATGTCCAACTGAAGAGACTCGAGGAACTCCAGCGCCGCCGCCGTGAGCGGCTGAGTCTCGGTGCAATGGACAGGAAGAAGTCGGGCAAATCTTGGACAGTCGCCATTCCGCCGCCATTGCTCCAGCAGCACGGCCACGTCGGTGGCCACGTCGTACCTGCCGTCATAGTGCGGTGCTCGAGGACGTGGCTGGCCAAGACGGTGTGCCGCCGGTATGTGGCGAAAAGCCACCCTCGTCCAGTTGACACTCGCCTCCATGAGGCCGATGTGCGTCGCTGCGTCTGCCAAATCCAAGCGTTGTGGCGTGGCGCCATTACTCGCCATCGTCAAGCGCAGCAACAGCTCTTCACTGAGAGGGACAACGTGAGGGGCGTAACCACTGTGTATCGGCTGCGCGCCGAGACTGAGCTCCGAGAGTACTCTGCTCTGGTTCTGCAAATGGTGTACAGGAGCTACCGTGCACGCCAGATACGGTGTCGGCTCTACTTTGAGCGATACAATGAGCCGGCAGCAACGATCCAGCGCTGGCTGCGATCCACGCTGGCTGATCAGCGTAAACGCGGCGTTGACTGGCGCTCTATGTGTGAGCACAACGCAGCAGCGACGGCGATACAGCGTGTGTGGCGCGGTTACCTAGGCCGAATCACATTCCACATGCGCGAGCTTCGACTTCGAATGGACCGAGCCGGCTCGTATCCGCTCGCCATTGAAGCGAGTGTGAATGCTGGGCGGCGCCTCGTCGCTATCCGCGGAGGAAAGAGCCGGGATGTGAAGTGCCTCTCGGTGGAGACGATGAAACCCCCGCCTGACGCTGCAATGAAAATGGAGGGCCCGCTGCCTCCTGTGAGGGAAGTGGATGCCCCTGTGGCCGAAGCGACGGCATTCGAGTCAAAGCGAAGGTCGGCGCTCACCGAGGCATACGCAGCTGACTGCCTGCAGCGCAGTAGCGAGGTGCAGCGATGGCGGGACGAGGAGCGCGACCGGTATCACATTGGCCTTTACGTGGACGTTATGGCGTCCAAGGAGCGCCAGGCGTGGAAGGAGTCCTTGCGAATTCGGCCTAGCAAAGTGCTGCGCTGTCGCGCCGCGATGGACGCACGCATTCATGAGGAACAGCGTGCTTTTACGGAGCAGTGTGCCGCACTTGTGATTCAGCACGCTTATCGGACCTGGTGGAAAATGCAACAGGACACGAGTCGAGACACCAGCTTGCTCTGCTACGCACGTGCACTCTACCAGCAGCGCGAGCTTGGTGCTCTGGTGGAGCGGAAACAGCGGCGACGGGACATTGTGCGAGGAATGGCACTTTACGGTGACACTGCTGCGGCGATGCGACAGGCTCGCGTGAAGGCAGCGGAAGAGCTAGCTTTGGTGGCAGACTACGACGGCCCTCCTTGCATCAGCAGCAGTCCAAATAGGGTCATGACAATACCACGCAAAGACGGGATGATGATTGCGCCGCATGCAGAGCGTATGGCGCGAAAGCAGCAGCGTCAGGAACAAGAGGCGGTACAACGGCGAGACGAGGTGCTAGTCGCCCTTACCTATCCACATGACATGGCGCATGTGCGAGAAGGCCCCGTAGAGTGTGTGACACGCATTGGCACTACGTATGAGCATCCCTACTACATCTCATACGTGAACGAAGTGCATCGCCGCACTCTTGGGATTGACTAGCACAAGAGGAAACAATCCCTTATGAGTAGAGCTTCCCCGCGGACTCTCACACGCAAAGGTCGCTCTACATGTCCTTCTCCTCCCTACCATCACCCCATACAGGGTTTCTTTTAGGGTGGGGGGAAGCTCCTTTTTTTTTTGCTTCCTCTCCACCACGCTTGTTAGCTCGCTCTTTGGGTGCTCGCGTCGTCGTTGGATGAAATCGGCAAGAGAAGACGGATGGGCGAACCTGTGCGTCTTTTGTTCAGCGTATACGTAGATGTATCTCTATAGGCATAAATCTACCTGGGGTGGGGGAGGGGGGCTTCTTTGAGTGACTTTGTTTTGTGCGCACACATGCCCCCTCGCAGGCCGGCGGCGTCGCCGGTGCACATCTCTCTTCCTGTTTTTCTCTATGGTTTGGATTCAGGAAGACTTCTCTTGTGTTGTTGTACTTCTCTTCCAAGCGCACCCTCCGCCCCCTCCCCCCCCCCCAGAGGAAACCATGTATAGTACTTGTGCGTTACTGCGCAATCTTTTTTCTTTAGTTCTTTCGCTTCCTCCTCATCGCCTCCTACCTGATGCTGTTCTCTTTTCTGTGTTCGTGTATGAAAGGCTCGTTTTGTGTCCTCATCAGCTTGCCGAACTCGTCCTCACGTGGCAGGTACGCGGATGTGCGCTTGAGAGTTTCACCATGTCACGCTTCTGGAAAAAAAAAAATTGACAGAAAACTACACCGAAACAAGTGGCTTCGGTTCCTTCAATCGCAAATCTTTTCCTCCCTTCTCTCCCAACACCGTCATCTGTGCCAGCGAATGAGTGTGCGGGCTGTAGGAAGACGTGCTTCGTAACAGGACCACCGGTGACCCGACTTACATCATTGCGCTGCTGTGACTTCGCGTCGCATTTGCGATGATGGGGATGGTGGCCGCCAATGATGCCTATTCGATTGCTCTATCCTGTACTTCTTGGAGGAACTCTTTACAGACGCTCTCGCTCGCTCGCTTTCTCAAGGCTGCGTACATGCTGTCATTTATCCCGCACTTCTGTCTATCCCCACTCACGTCTCCCACGCCACACCTTATTGATTCCGCAACTGATCCCTCGACCACCATTTTCCGCCTCCATCCATACCGGCGTACACCTGCGCATGCAGAGCTGAATCGACCTAGCAGTGAACTAAACCCAACCAACGTTTGCTTCTGAGTGCACGGGGCGCGTGTGTGTGATTCGTTGTTTCGTCCGTATCTACGATTTCCTCTCTCTTTTTCTTTATCGTATTTTAGGACGATACTGCCCACAGCCTCCTCTCTTGCACGTTCTCCTCCTCCCGTCACTCCATCGCTTTTCTATTCGCGTGATCTCCTTTCCTTGTTACCCCGAGCTTAACGCAGAGGCTTCTGCGCCGCGCTTCAGGTGGGAGGTTCGGTACTTAGCTCTCTCTTTTGCGGGCACTCTCCCAGAGCGTAACTCCGCTCTTCCACGTGTCTCAGCTGTGGGACCTCCATCTCCTCTACAGCTAATCCAGCGGAGCTTCACCAGCGGCTTTGAGTCGTGAGAGAAAAACAAACAACAACTAGATTATAACTCAACTTAGAAGTTTAAAATGATCACAGATGCCGAGTTTTGGATAGAAGTTCGCCGCAACACGAGCAACGGTGAGTGCATCTTCTCCAGCATGCTCGCCCTCATTCACGCACGGCAGTCCGCCATCGACTCGCACGTAACGACAACAGAGCGTGAGGTGTACAAGCTCACCGCCTGGGGCAAGAAACGCCGCGACGAGGTGACGGGTCGTGTCTTGACAAGTGAGGAGAAGCAGGAGATGGCGCTGGAGGCGAAGGAGAAGGACGCAGCGTTGAGGGAGATGGGGAAGCCGCTTGAGCCGAACAAAGCCTTCTGGGCCGGCAGACCACCAGAGGACACCCAGGCGTATGGCGTTTCGTCGAGCACAATGTGTGTGCTTCAGCAAGTGATGATGTTCGCCGTGCCCCTTTACGTGTTGCGCTACAACGTCCCGGCCATGTCTATGAGCTGGAACACCAGCTGCTTCATCGACCGCCAGTCGAAGCAACTCATTACGTTCGGTTCTGGGCACGGCGTGAAGGTGCCGCAGCACCTGCGCTGTCGCGGCTGCGTGGCAGGGGAAGGCTTCTTTGCTATCCTCACAAGCGAGGACGAGGTCTGGTCATCCGGCGGGCTGAAGGTGTCGAGCTCATCCGTTGATGGGCCGACGGCGCTTGGTCGCGAGGACGCGATGACGGGCATTGCTGGCAAGACCCTAATGCTGGTGGGGCACGGGCAGCGCCTCGCCATTGTGACGCGCGCCTTCACGGTGCGCTCGCTCTCCGCGCTGTCGAACCAGACTCGGTCAATTATACCGTCCCGCCATGTTCGCTTCTTGGACTTAGGCTACGGCGAGGACTACTACATGGTCGGTACTGACTCCACCGTTTACAAGACCACAGCGTCGAGGCGCGCAGTGAGCACACCACGGCGGGTGATGACGCTGTGCCGCACCCCCGTCTCTCGCGTCGCCAGCGGTATGGGATTTTTGCTGATTATTGACCAGAACGGTCATCTCTATACGTTGGGCCGCAACAAGAAGGGGCAGCTCGGTAATGGCATGGTGCAAGATGCACGGCGCAAGCCGTACTTGCAGGATAAGCTCACCCATCACTACTTTGTTCAGGTGTCCGCTGGTGACTGCCATTCCTTGGCGTTGGCGAGCAATGGCATTGTCTACGGTACGGGAAGCAACGAGAGCGGCCAGCTTGGCCTCGGGCGGGGTCTGAAGCAGGTGTGCACATTCACACCTATTCCGCTTGGCAGTAATATGCGGTGCATCGGCATCGCGGCTGGCCCGGCGGGGAGCATGTTCTACTGCGAGAATGGCCAGGTGCTTGCCTGCGGCCTTAATGACAGCATGCAGCTCGGACTGGAGACTACCGAAAAGATTGTCTACGAAGCGACGCCCATTACGGTGCTTGCCAATGGCGTCGAGTCCTACACGCTAGACTTCGGAGGCTTTCGCCGCCCGGAAGGGAACAGCATAGATGCGCTAGGGGGCATGAGTGGCGCAGCTGGCAAGAACGGCGGCATCTCCACCGTCTCGCCCGCCTTGGGCGGCTCCTTCAGCTCAAAAAAAGTGCTCACCAACCAGGACCAGACGGAGCTAGCAGTCGCAAATCTCTCCGCGAAATCGGAAATCAACGTGACGGATGCCAACAACGGCGATGCCAACCTCGCACGGAAGGAAACGGTGCTGCTAGACGAAAATGACAATAGTGAAGAGAATCACCAGCCGGTAGAAGATGCCATCCCTGTGCATCCCTCCCTTTCTCAGAATCCGAAGCGCGGCAATCAGGCACAGGCACGATTGAAGAACATGGGTGATAATGGAAACAGTGACGCAGCCACACGACGAAAAAAGGGCACAGCAAGAAAGCAAAAGTCCCAGTGCGCCTGCTGTACTGTCACCTAGCAGACCGGTGGATGTTGGAGTACGGTGCTCTGTTTTTCTTTGCCGGTGCGATAGTACGCTTGGTTGCCAGCGTATGTGTGAGGCTGTTCGCGCAAGGATGTGAGGGGGGGGGTAGTTGTGGAAGAAGCGAGTCAAGAGCGAAAAAGGGATAGCGATGCTGCTTTCGACGGCGATAAACGCGAGCTTCACACGGTGCGCCAGTAACCCCCCCCCCCACACACACACACCCACTCACACTACCACGACGGAAAGCGTGTACTCCACTGCTTTACCTTCTTTGGTATTCGTTTTCGGTGTTGATGAACTGCATGGAGGTGTTGTCTGTCACTTCCGTTTTTTTTTGTTCGTGTGCAGCGCACACGAGCACTCACACAGGCGAACCCACACAACGAAAGAAGCTACAGATGGGCCCCTTTCTCTGCCCTGGCGTCCCTCTTGTTTTTTTTTTTCTTCAGGGGCGGTTTACCTCATCTGTAGAGCCCTTTTCCCATAGTGATATCGCCGAGAAGTGTAAGCGGTTAGTTATTCTGATTTCCGTTGTGTATCCAATGCACGCGCGCGTCCCCTTCTATGCGAAGATGGTGGTCGCTTATGGGCGGTTTAGGATGTCTGTATGGACGGGTGTGTGGAGATGTGTCTGCCGGACACAACTAACTTTCATTCTGTTGGTTTTTATCTGGCGCATGAATTTGTAATGAGTGTGCGGGTCAGCGTGGAAACCAACGTTTTTTTTTCCGCTGTGGTTCCTTTGGCATGTGTGTGTCTTCCGTCTGTGTGTGTGGCGACAGGCCTGTCTGTCCTTCTTTCCCTTTCGATGATTTCTTCAGTTCTCCGTGTCTGTGGGTTTTTGCATTTATTTGTCAAATCTCCACTATTCTCTCAGCTGTGAGATACTCGCTCCTTTTCTTTCTCTTCGTCTCTCGAAGTGCGTAGATATTGATACGCGCTTGACCCCCTGTGCGCTTTTTGTTCGTTCTCTTCTGCGCTGATTACTTGTGCCCCTGTTCTACTTTTCTGTTTACTGTTGCGCGACGTGTAATGACATTACTTCAACACGAGCAAAGATGGAAGAAGAGACACGGACACAGAACACACGTTGTGAAAGAACTGCTGGATCGCACTTCTCTCTGGGCCCTAACACGTCACCCCCATTCCTCCTGCTGTCTCACCGCTTTCCCGCAATACACTGCAGTTCTATGAGAGGCTTGTAAGGAGCCTGACTCGATCGATTTCACACGTGCAAGCACTGCTTAAGAAGACCCTTCGAAACCGTCAAAGGGGTCTTTGAACATATTCTGTAACGCATCACTCTCTGGATCATTTTTTTTTCTTATTTTTTGTTTCTTCTTTCGCTCTATGCATGCCCATGACACGAACATATCCATCGATATCGATGTCTGTATCGATACATACGCGCCTGCATCTGCGCGCACCCGCTCGCGTTTTTTTCCTTCTTTTTTTTTTTGCTCTCTCTCGGTGCGTCGACGTCAGTGTGCGACAAAAACAAAAACAAAAACAAAAGACCGCACGAGTGCGTGCCGGCTGCAGAGCCGTCAAACCATTATTGAAACGCTCGAGTGCATCTCTTAGGTGTTCTTTTCTTCACTTCCTTGTTGTGTTTCCCACGTCGTTTTGCACACCGCACCGCTGCCTCTCACACACCAAGGCAGAGTAGTACGAATACAAAGAAAAGACTGGCCTGTTGCTTCTTGTAGAGGTCTCTCTATTCACCCCTCCCCTTTTTCACATCTTCACGCGCTCGACGGCTGCTCGTGTCACTGTCCGCATCTTCTCGCGTCATAATGTTGTGTTGTGCACGATTGACGCGCTCTGCAGTGTTTTGGGCAACCACGGGGCGCCGCTCGGGAGACGCAGCAGCAGCGGCGCAGAAAACCACGTTCCGCGTGAGAGCATTTACGGATGCCGTTAGGGACACCGTGGCGAGCGGTGACGCTCAACACAGTCGCGTAGACACCTCTCTTCAGCACGCCAAGGAAGAAAGCGATATGCCTCTTGCGCACGTGGAGAAGGCACCGCAGCAGATGCCAAAGTTCCTCTTTCAGAGTCGGCGTGGTAGCAGCTCCTCGGAGTACTACATGACCCGGAGCAACGCGGGGCACCCAGACACGGTCGCAGAACTGCTCGGCGCCGGCCGCACCGATCCGGAGTGGATGTGGCTGAAGCTACTGTGCTTCCTGTGTGTCTCGTCGACGTTCGGAACGACATTATACAGCTACTTCTTCGCTGAGCATATGAAGTACTTCAAGGATGAGCCGTGGTCGCCCTTCACCTACTAACAGAGGGCCTTCGAGTTTTTGAGTGGGGGTGTATTCTCTGTAGCGGTGCAAGCCACCTGTTGTATCTACGCCTACATTGGTTCCACTATTTCTGTGTGTGTGTGCGTGTGTTTCCTCGTATTGCGTAGCTTCACACCTCCTTAAACGCAACAGAGAGTTTTTCGCTTTTAGCGTCCATTCTTTGCCATACAGCACAGGCTCATTTCTACTCTACTCCGTTCTGACATCGGCTTTGTTGAGTGGTGCGAAACAGGAGTAGGTACGGGCTGGAGCTATGCTGACCCAGTCCTCTGAGCACAGCTTCCTGCCCTACTCTCTACCCTCTTACCGACCCGCCTCAGAAGTCGCTCCGGTGCTATGCCATCTAAAGGCTGGCCGCCGACATCAGCAACAGTGTATCGCTTTGACCTCCCTACGTTGTAGGTGCATGATCCTGTCACTACCAAAAGTGGTTCGGCATTGATTGGAATCGGAGAGGGGCGGAGCTGCTTGGCTTCCACACAGAGAGAGTGGGGTACTGGGCCCTGAGACGCCACGCGCTGGAGGTGTTGCCCGTGATGAGAAACATCAGAACCAAATCAAATAACAAAGTAAATGCTGCCGATGTTTTCAAAAAGGCGCTGTGCATTGAGTGTTCGGCTATCACTAAGTGTTTATGGCGCCTATGGAAAGGCTCCCTTGACAGCGCAGAGACCGCAGGCGGGCAAAATCCTTGAAGGACATCTCGTCAACATTCTTGTTCACGATGCCCTCTATCGCAGCCCTCACCCCTTTTAGCGTTCTCCATCCGTATGGGTGTCCGCATTGATTACATAGGGCGTGACCCTCCAATCGAGTCTACCGATGTTTTCCCCTCCACCCCCCTCCCTCTTTTTTTCATCACCTCGCCTTTTCTGCCTCGCTTGTCTCTTCTATGCTGATTTCTCTGTGGTGGATGAATGGCACCTTCATGAAATAACAAGAAATGACAGTGCGTCGCTTAGGTATAGCGTAACGTCGTGATGCGTGCATTGTATTACCGATGCCGACAGGAACACGGTGCGGGAGACAGTTTGCTGTTAGAGGGAGATCGATGATGATGATTGTGTCAAGAGATTTGTTCATATTCTGATCTTGGCACTCGACCGCCCTTGGGTGGAGCGTGCACAAGTCTTAGGAAGTATCATCCCTACTTAGCCGAGGCTGAGGTTTCCCCTCTTTTCATTTGAACTGCCGCACCTAGTGCTGCTGCTTGTATGCGTGAGTGGATGAGGTGTACGCATGTGTTCAGATGCATGTTCTTCGTTCTTGTTTAGAACTTGATCGTTTTGCTTTAGGCAACCTTGCTGAAGTGTAGCAGCGGAGGCACATCTCTTGCAGCGAAGACTTTCTTTTGGCTCTGCGGAAGGGATTTTGGTCAACTTGTAGTACTCAGAGGGTGTTGTGGAGGGAAGGGGGGGGACATTTCTGACACCCCCCCTTCCTGTGTAAGGCAGCAATCTTTGGGCAGTCACGTTAAGCGAACCCTTTCTCTCCCCAGTTTGCTGATGTCTGCCGCTTACCATGTAGTCTCTAGTGCCGCGACTGACGCACGGGTTTCCGGTTATGATCGTCTTCTAAACCCTCTCCCACAGCGTCTCTTCGTAAGGTCCTGTGCGCTCCACTACCTTTCCCCGCAGCTACGTCTTCCGCACGCGGGATACACACCGACAACCTCTGCTCCCCACCACCGTCACTATGCCACGCAGACACAGCACAACTATTACTCCCTCCTCCCCCTCCCTTCCTTTTTCCCTCCTCCTACGAACAGACCGAGCACCTCGCCGTAGTTCACCGCTCTAAATGTCGACCTCCAAGGCGGACATCGTCGTGTTCATCACCGGGTACGGCCCCTTTGACACTGTGAAGGTGAACCCCAGCACTGCCATTGCCCTTTGCGTCGTGGAGGACCTGAAGCGTCACCCCGACGTGACGGAGGTGCGCTACACGGAGCTGCATGTCAGCGCGACGAGCGTCGCAGCTTATTTTGAGAAGGTGGAGAATGACATTGCCCAGATCATCACCGAGCGCGGCGCCGCCAAGGTGAAGATCCTTCTGTGCCACCTGGGTGTTCACAGAGACACAACGGGGGTCATCCGCGTTGAGGTACAGGGCTATAATGAACTCTTTGCTACGATTCCTGACGTTGATGGTAAGGTGTTCGATCACACGCTCATCATCCCTGAAGACGGCACCACTGACGTCTTTCAAGAGAGCTGGTTTGGCAAGGATGGATCGCCGCAGTTCGATGACCTGCAGCGTTTGATTGAACAGATGAATGACAACATCGCCGCGTCGTGGCAGGACACCATGACGAGTACCGCGACCAAGAAGAAGTTGATGTCGGCGGACAAGAACGACGAGGCCATGGTGATGCCGGTGTTCCAGGCTCCACGCTGGGCGATTTCGCGCAACGCAGGACGCTATCTGTGCAACTGCGCCCTCTACCGCGCACTTCGACTCCAGGAAAAGAATACGGGAGTCGTGTATGCGATCTTTATTCATGTTGTCGATCCGAGTTGCGGTAAGACAGAGATGGAAGGCGGACCGATTGTGGCGTACAACCCATCGATCATGGTACAAGCCGTACAGGTGATGTGTTTCATGTGCGGCCTGCTGTCTTTGATGATCGCATAAAGAAGTCATAAGGAACGCAGGAGAGGTGGGCTTCCTCACGCGCTTGAGCACCGCCATCCCCCCTCATTCTCGGACCATACTACGGAGAACGTGACGCAACGGATCCATACCGCCTCTATGTTCTGCGTGGTGGCTCTCTCTCCTTGCTTGTGCACATCGACTGGACGTCGTGTCGCCCCCCCCGTAGCCTATCCTGCTAGGTGCCTCTCGAAAAGGATATCGTGTATGCGTTACGTCTCCTGTGCCCCTATAATAGAAACAAGATGAGGATGGAAGGGAGGGGGGTTAATGACACTGTCAAGACACCCTTTCGGATCTCAGCACAGGCACATAGCTGCCTACATCTGCAGTCTCCCACGTGGGGAAAAAGTCCACCTGGGGGGTTGAACTTTTCATCTTCCTCAATCGTCGCAGTGATGAACCCCTCTTTTCATGGTGGTACTGGCTCACTATTCGTAGGGCCCATCTCTGCGCGGACTCTCCCTTTTCTAGTCCTGTTCCCCGGAGTCTGCACTTTGCATGGCATTGCGTAAAACATTTTCTCCCCGTCTTCTCTTTCTCTTCTGATCGATACGCTAAGTCTCTTCTTTGTGTGTGTGTGTGTGAGCGGGTGTCCGCACTACACCCTCTTCCTACTCCCTGCACCCCGAGAGCCACCGCGTAGCGGGTGGGTTGTTGGTCTGTTCTGTCTTTGCTGTCTCTGGCATCCTGGTGCTGTGGTGGTGCAGAGGGATACTTTGCAAGTCTGTGTTTTTCTTTTTCTCGCTGTTCGTTGGTATTTCGAGGGAGCGGGGGGAGGGGAGAGGCGTACGTATGCCGTGGATCGGTCTTCCTCTTCCACCGCCTCTGCCGCCCTTTTCCTATTTTGCTGAAGTGCCTCACGCCTAGCAGTCAGACCAACAACAACAAAGACACACATGCCAGCAACGCGAAGCCGAAGATATCAAAGCGTTCCCCACACCCCTTTCTTTCGTTTACGATCAAACTACGCACATATACACCCCCGAAAAAAAAAAGGAAGCAATGAGTGAATGCATAGCACAACACTGAGTTGAAGTGAAATTAACCGCTCCTTATTTTTCCTAGCTCGTTGCTTATGCTCTCTTTCACTTTCTTTCCTCTCTATTTTACATACATCCACCACCACCACCACCTTCATTCCTCTACCCCTGAAGTCCCATACACACGCACACACAACAGTTAATGAAAAGAGCAGCGAACAGAGGCCGCGAGCCCCCCCCCATTCGCTTTTCATCGACGAGGAAACGCTGTAGAGGTTATTCTCTTTCCCGCCTCCACACACAAAACGCAGACGTGCGTGCACACTCGCGGCTGCTGAACCGAAAAGGACTTTTGAGGACGGATAGACTTGACTCCCCTGAGCCTCTCACAACTCAAACAAAAACGGGCGTGGCGGCGTAGTGAGCAGAGGAGGTCGAGGCATAGAAAGCGCACGCTCGTGGAAAAGGAAGAGTGCGAGGTGACTGAGGTTTGGTACGCGGGGTGTGACGAAGGGACCGAGAAAGGACAGGAAAGAGGGGGAGAAATAAATCCGAAAACCAAAGAAGAAGCCAAAGCGAACGACCGGAGACTGGCGAAGGTAACGGGCACAATAGCGCACTACACTACGTGCACTAGAAGGCACCAAAGAATCTCGTTCTGTTCTCCTTTAGAAGGAAGGGGAGAAGAGAAAGTGGAGCGAAGAAGATTAGCGACCTTCTCTTGAACACGCGAAAAAAAGTGACCTGCTGCCTATTTTTCGTTGTGCGTGTGTGTGTGTCTGGTATTTTGATTGTCGCTTGCCTCTTCCCCCCCCCCCCTGCTGCTGCTCCTTTCCGCCTTTCCACATCGCTCTCCATCTCTTGCGTTTTTTCGGAGTCTTGTTGGTCCTCACTCTTCACTGCTCTTCTGTGGGCTCTGCCTTTTCTCTTCGTTTTGCTGGTTACCTCTCTCTCTTTTTTTTCTAATCTACAAATTGGACAGGGGCCTCTCGCGTGGATTCTCTTCCCGCCCCCGCCTCCCTCTCTCTGATATCAACGCTCTCTTCCCTCTTCTTCTCTTGCCTGTCCCTCTTTCTCTCTCTCTCTCTCTCTTCGTCTTCCTCGTAATATTGGATACTACAAACTGACTCCTCTGGTTACGCGACAGCGGGCGGTGTGTTGCCGCTGCTGACTCCTGGTCGTGGTTCTTGATGCGTTTGTGATTTGGTGTTGTCGTTGCTTTGTGTCGCCAAACGTAGACACCCAGAGAGAGGGAGAGAAGTGGACAGCCTTCACTGCGGTTTCGAGAAAGGCGCCGTTCTCTCTTTCCACACTTTCGCTGGGTTTTAGCGGGACAGTGGACTTCTTCCCGCTCTGGTGGTGTATGCTGTTGAACCCCAGCGACTTGGCTTCGTGGTGGGCTAGTTTTTGCCGCGTGAAAGCGACACGGGTGTGGGCTGCCCATACACCAGAGGAACCTGCTCCCTTAGCCACTCATTGATCTTGCGGTCTTTTTGAAGTTTGCTTGTTTCTTATTTTTTTTTTATGAAGCTTTTTTTTCTGTGAGTTCATTGTGTCTCTGTGTGTCATCCCCCGTGAGGTGTTATCCATTGTCGTTTCGAGCCTTCACAAGTGATTCCGTTGCTGCCCCCACCCCCCATCCCCCCTCTCCGGGTTCTCTTTGTGTACGACTCTCTCTCTCTCTCCTTTTTTTTTCTTGGTGTTTTTCCTCTCCATCTGGTCTATCTTTCAATTCTCTGTGCATCGAAAACGAGGATTTATTTCTCCGATCTTCGGCTGAGTGGGGCGAACATTAAACGAACAGAAACGCCGAAAAAAGAGGAGGAGGTGACAAGGTGCAGGGAGCGAAGACCAACGAGCGGGTCGACTGGTATCGCCGTTTCGTTTTTCTTTGTGTGTGTGTGTGTGCTGTCGTTGTGTGTTTGCCTTCTTTTATTATTTGCTGAAACTCTACCCTTTTTTGATTTTGTTTTGTTTTTGTGTTTGCGAGGTCTGTTTCTTCGGGTCTTCAATTTTTGTTCTTAGCTCTAACGTTTGCTCTCCGTCTCCTTTCCGACTCCGCATGATGATGCAATCGCCACCGCCGTACGTGCCCTTTGTGGAGTATGTCCTCAAGGCACTCGAGCATCCGCCGTACATGTATGTCGCGAAGCTTGCTGCGTGCTGCACAATGCTTTTCCTCACACGTGAAAACCCAGAGCTGCTAGAGGAGCTGTGCCACAAGTGGGCGATTCGCTTTGCGCAAGACCGCTTGCGTCTCGTTCAGCATATTCGAAAACGTGCCTCCTACTGTATCAATTCCCCTGACACCACCTGCGACTTTGGGTGCGACGCGAAGGACTCGAGCGAAGACACTTCCGCTAACAGATGTGCAACGCATCCACCTGAGCAACCCATTCGCGACCGTGATGTGGCAACTGTGATGTGCTGTTGCGATCCGGACAGGGCAGTGGAGCACCTGCTCTCCATTCTTAATACACTGGTACCCATGTACTTTTCGTGGAACTGGCATCGAGCCGACTACGTAATCCAGATCAACAGGGAGTACGAGGTGTACGTGCGGGAGTACGTGCTGCCCGTGTGCGTTGATCTGGCTCCCGAGGATGGTGTGGATGATATCGAGCACACGCCTTGGCTTCTCCCCCCACACACCTACCTGGACCCCACGGAGAGCGTGTCGTCTTTCTACACACTCCACTCAGGGGTGGTACCGTCCTCTTGCGTGGGCTCGTCGCGTTCCTCGAGCTTCGTCGTCAGCAGCCCCCTTGGTACTGTCGCCGGCACCGACCTCAACAGAGATCATATCGTCTCCACTAGCGACTCATCAACGGCTAAGGGTTCTGACGTGGGAAAGTTCAGCTTTCCCAGTCTGCCTCAAGACGTTACCGCCGCTTCGACTGCCAAAGGGAAGCCTTCCGTCAGCATTGTGGGCCCCCTGCTGCCAACGTTCTCGCCGACGTCTGGCAAAACTGCAGCCGACGATGGGGCATCCACCTCGTCCCCAAACGCGTTCCCAGTCGGCGTGCAAGCATGCAGCAGCGCCTTAGGTTGTGCCGTCGTCCCTATTCGGTCCCCAAACGTCATGTCGGCCCGCGCCTTCAACGCCGCTGCGGTGTACGGGTTGCGGTTCCTCACCCTGAGCAACTACCGCGACGCACTCCTGAGCAACACAACGGGTCTGGTGATTGTCTTTCATGCCAAGTACTCGGCCAAGAGCAACGAAGTGATCGACGTTTTTCAAAAGATCGCGGCGAAGCGACTACTTGATCCGATGCCGACGATCGCCGTCGTCTATGCCGTCGCAGAGCCAGAGTTATCAAGCCTGTACAATGTCGGCTGGTTCCCAACGATCGTTTACACACCTCCGCTGCGCTATCAAAATCGCCGTCACCACAGTCCGAGCGCCGGTCTTCACACTCGCACTGACGACGCCGTTCAGGAAATAACGTGCAAGGTCAGTGCCGACTCGAAAAGGGACGGCATAGCAGGCACCCCGGCGGTTGGCGCGGGAACCTCGTCGACGTCTTTGGTACCAAAAGGCCTGGTAAAGGGCTCCGCGCGCTTCACGCGGACACCTTCGTCGCCGTACCTGCGCCCCGACCTCTGCGTGGAGGACACCTCGTCTAGGAGGGAGGTTGAGTGGCCGCCTCGTCGTGGCTATTCTCCCCGTGTCGACTCAGCTTCGCTGCCTAAGTGCCGCCACGAAGAAGCGACAGCGCGGCGCTCAACGGGTCGCAGCGACGGGGAAGCATACACGACAGTTGGGGCCGCAAGAACTGAAGTACTCACGCCATCGCCGACGGGCAGTAATACGGGCTCATCCCGGAGCTTACCAATAAGGAACCACAGTGAGGTGTACGAGAGCGTCGGCGCCTTCGCTGCCACATCAGGTGAGCAGCCGAGCACGTCAGGCGGTAATCCAGCAGACGTATCCTCACCATTTCGGCAAGCGCTTAACACGGGGGTGGGAGGCGCGCCACCAACGTCGGCGGAAATTCTCTTCAGCACCCTCGTGAGCAAAAGGGCTCAAGACCACTCTATTGCCGCATTGTCGCAGTTGAGCACCACTAACCTCGATAACTCTGGCGTTCACAGCACCAGCGGGAAGGAGAAGGTGCAGCCGCTGGGAGAACACAGCGGAAAGATGAGTCTTGACTCTCTCAAAGACACCCTGGTTAGCAGCGACTACATCATCTATCCCTTGGATGGCGTGCAAACTGTATCTGCGCTTGTAGAATGGATCAGTTCTCGCGGGGCGAGTGTTCCTCGGCTGCGCAAGATGAACGAGTTCTTCACGCGCATCAAGTACATACGCCAAGAAGAGAAATTCAAGCGGTATCGCGAGCTGCACTCGGCAGTGGTGACGCTCCGCCGCTTGCAAGGCTGCAAGGATGAATTCGGTGTAGCTGGGAGTGCCAGCAAGTGCAGCAAACACACGCCAAGCCCGTTGACACTGGCTCCTCAGCAGCAGCAACATCACCTGCTGGATCAACCTGTCTTCATTTTTCTTGGCGGTGGTATGGCCGCAGGCAAGACGACAGCCGTCGCGGCACTCGCGAAGAGCAGTTGGTGGGAAAGCCACAAGGAGCAGAGCGTTGTTGTGAATGCCGATGAGTTTAAGCTGCCGTTCGAGAGCGAGATGTCGTCCTCGCAGGCGCACACGCATAGCACTCGCGCTGCTGAAAACCTTCTGGTGAAGGCCATCAACCAAGGACGCAGCATCGTCCTCGACGCCACGATGATGTGGAAGCCGTTCGTGCAGCAGGTTGTCGCCATGGTGCGTGATGCCCACCTGACTCTCTTCAAGCAAGGCCCAGGGTACAACAAAGAGACGCAAATAGAAGAGTACTTTGTCGCCGCCAAAGCTCGTAATCCCGCTCTGCCCATGCCGTACAAAATTATCTTCCTCGGCATCACTGTAGAGGTGGAGACTGCCGTCCCACGCGGCTTTCTGCGCAAATTTCAGACAAACCGCGGTGTCCCCATCTCGACTCAGCTGCGTTCCTTCAAGCTTTTCGCGGAGAACTTTACCAATTACGTGTCCCTGGTAGACGAAGCGACCCTCTACAACAACAACGTCTTTGTGAAACTCGAAAAGGGTGAGCTGCCCCCTGTGCTTGCCGAGTGTAACGAGAAGACCCAGTATAAGCTTCTCGTGCATGACGAACCGGCATTTCAGCAGTTTTTGAGGCAGCAGCAGATCAACGATGAGGCCGACAATGTGCTCGAATTGTACCCCACTACGCCTGCAACACGGTGAAGAGGAGAAGAGAAAAAGAGGGTACGTGCTAGGGTGGTTCACGCTCTTGCCGCTATTCTTCCGTTGCTCTTCGTGCCCGTTGTCGTCGCGCTTTGGTGTCTCTAGTCTCGGACGCCAACTCTCCTTTCAGCACTACATGTCGTTGCAGCTCCACCACCATCACCACCACCTTCACACACTCGCATGTTGGTTCCTCGTCATTCACCTTTCTTACTTTATCACAAGTAGCCCTTGCGCCTCGACAGATAGGCGAGCGATAGTACGAAGCCAAAAAAGGGATGCCGCATTGCTTTTCTGCATAAGGCATCCAGTGGTGGCGATGTCTGTGTACATGAGCGTGTCTCTGGCCCACTGCCTCCGCTCGAAATGCCGCCATCGGCGTGTTGTTTGATCCCCGGGCGTATGGAAGGGGGTTGGGGGTGGCGGAGCTACAGCACCCCTGCACCCACACTGACGCCCCTCCACACACACGCGCACGCTCCTCTCTGCGACAGCGGCGAGGAGAGAGAGGAGCGGCGCGCCACGCCCCCACCCGACTCTTCCGCCGCGCTCGTGCGTTGGCGCCGGCAGATGGCACCTCCACCCGCGTGTCACACCCCTCTTCCCCACCTCTATCCTTCTCTACCTCCCTCTCCTTTCGCCCTCCTCCCCACCTCTCTCACCACAAACACACACGCACACGCGGCAGCATCAACGACGTTGCTGTGCGAAGATTCGACTCGCTCTCGCCCTCTCCCACTTGCCCTTCATCCGTACGCCATCTCCTCTGACTTGCACCACCGGCTCATCTCTCTCCGCGTGCTGCTGTGAGTCTGCGACAATGGAGTGGAATATCGCGCTGTTACTCTACGCGATCCTCCAGTTCATCGCGTTCTTGCTTGTGCTGGTGGCGACGCCGCTGGACATGTTTCGCTCCCAAAATGGGCAGCCCTTGCAAGGCTGTTTGACGTTATGGGGCTTCAAGTACAATTGCAGCAGTTTAGGAAAGGATGTTGTCATCTCCACGGTGTGGAATAGTTGCCCCCGCCGTCTAATGCTTTTCCATGCAGCAGAGGCCTTCGCTATTGTCTCCATCTTCCTGTACGGCATGGCGTTCATCCTGGGCGTTGTCATGCTGCTGTGCTCCTTCAACCTTCGTTATGTGTGCCTGGGGCTCAACATTGTGGGTGCCATCACTCTGTGCGTTGTGTGGGCTGCAATGGCAATGACTTACTTAAAGGAAGATGGCGGACCATGTCCAGCTATGCGTACATTATTGAACTACGGTGTGGGCTTCACTCTCCTCATTATAGCGTGGGTGCTGGATATCATCAACATCTTCTTCTTACTGCTTCCATACAACGTTAAGGCTTCTAGTGAGCTTGACAACGCCAAGGGAAACTTAAATGAAGAGGCCCCAGAAAGTAGCACTTAAAAGGAGGAAGAGTAGATGAGGAGAATGCGGCGGGCGACCTTGGCGGCGGCGTGGTCCCCACAGCAAGGTCCTCGTGGAGGCGCCGGCGGAGCTGATGTCGGCGCGAAGGCGAGAGGCTGCGGGCGATGCGGATGCTCGCCTCTGCTGTGCGCCGGCGCGTGCCTCTCGCTGCCCTCGTGGCACCTTGGCCTCGTGTCCTTTCTCTGCATTGCTGATGGGGCGTGTATGGGGTGGTGGTAGGCTCGAGTGCTGTGTTCGAGGTTTCCCCTACGCCCCCCTGCTTTGTCTTGCGCGTCTCTCTTTGTACCTTTCTGCGTTCTCTCTTCCTGTGTACGTGCCTGCTTTGCACAAACAGCGGCCTGCGCTCTGTTGCCGTCAGCGAGTGCTTGGCGGCGACATAGCCCCCGTGTCGCCTCCCCCCTCCGCGCCCATCTCCCGTTGCTGCCGTCTGGGCATCGCCCCGTGCCCGCTGACGCTCGCCCTGCGTGCCGTTGGCGCGATGAGAGCGCGAGCGACGAGGGAGATGGCGCCGCGGTCGTTGCTAGCCTAGGTATTTGTAGGGTAAGGGAAGGGTGGGACGTGGTGTCACAGAGGGCGGTGATGGTGCCTGGCGCTCCTGCTGGACCTTCTTACCCTGAGGCGCTTCTCTCCGCCGTGCCGTGGCCCGATGCGTGCAGGCGCATGCCGCAGTCTTTTCCAGGCTCTCCTTTGTGTCTTTCCTCCCCTCTCTCTTTTTATTTTTGCGCGCACGTGCCGCCCCGCGAGCTCGCTTCCTCTGTCGCCCACCTTATGCGGCGCGGCTGTCTCGCTGGCCGCCAACCCTCTGTCTGCCGCGTGTGCGTGGCTTCCCCCCGCGCCCCCTGCCCCTCCTGTGCTGCTGTCTATGTTGCGCTCCCTCGCGCCTCTGTCGGCGCCTCTTCAGGCCGCCGTGTGCGCCGGGCTGCCGTGTGGAGAGCCGCCACGCCGTGCTGTGGCGTGACGCTGCTAGTGGCGACGGAGGGCGAGGCACGGCACCCAGGCACGGTGCGGTGCCTGCAGCGTGCCGGGTGGGCTCTGTGGATGCATGCGTGGTGCGGCGAGCGTGTCTGTGGGGCGTGAGGCGTTGGAGCGAGACGTCTCGCTGCCCCTGACGGACAGGCAGGGCAATGCATGCTCGAAACACGGCTGGCTAGTGTGCGTGCTCAATGGCGGCACGTGTGCGCGCGTCCCTCACTCTTCTTTTCGGTGACCTCTTTTCCTATTTTCCCGTTGCATCCCCGCGTAGCTCTACCCTTTTAGTCCTGCTTGCTGTCCTCTTGTTGCTCAGCCCGGCAGCGTCGCCGCTGCCAGTGCCAGGGCTGCGATGTGTGCGCGCCTTCGGGCGGCGCAGGCTCTTGCTCCTCTCGTTGCGCTTCCTCTGCCTCCCCCTCGCTGTCTCTGCGGGACCGCGGAAGTGGCCGCCGGCGTCCGCCCACGATCGCCAGAGGCGCACATGCGCCGACATTTTGCCGGAGTTGGGGGACAGCTGGTGGCGGAGCCGCACATGCCCGCACACACGCAGCTGTGGAGGAAGGGGACGACTGTGCCTTTGTTGTTTTCCTTGATTTTGTGCATTGGTTTCTGTTACGTTTTCTTTGCTGATTTGTGCTTTTCTGTGCTTCAGTTCCCCTGTGCCCCTTATTGTCCACGTGTCTGTGCGAGTGCCTGCGTGGCGTGGCGGGGGAGATGCGGAGGGGCGTGCGCGGCGTGCTGTCCCTCTTGTCGTGAGCCTCTTTCTGTCGCTTGGCTCACTCGGTCTCTGCTGCCTCGCCGTTCGCGCACCGGCAGACGAAGTGGCGAGTGCCTTTTCTCAGTGTCCCCCATCACGCTCGCGCTCGCTTCTGGCGGACCGCGTCTGCCGCTCTTGTGCGGGCCCCCGCGCCCCTCTCGTCCTGGGCATGTAGGCGTGTCCCGGCGGCATCTCGCCGTGCCTCTGCTGCTGTGTCTGCTGCTGCGCGTGTGCAGCGGTGAGCGTGCGGGCCGTGATGGGGAGGCGTATGACGACCAGTGCTCGGCAGCGACGGCGAGACGCTCTGGGTGGAAGCGTGGCGTCGCCGCGGCATGGCAGCAGTGGGAGGACACCAAGTAGAGGAGGCCGTGTGAACACGATGGCGCATCTGCCTTCACTCTGGAGGAGCGGAAAGCCTAGAAAGCGGCAGCGGTTGTGTGGAGAGGTAAGCGTGAGGAGGCGCGTGTGGTCTGCAGCTCTGCGCCTGTGTGTGTGTGTGTGTGCGTGCAAGGGATGCTTCCTGCCCCTCGCCCTCCTCTTCGCCTTGCTCGCTCGCTGGCTCTCGTCTTGGAGTCTTTCTGCTGCTCCTGTGCTGATGTGCTGCGTTCACATGTTCTCGGCGGCATTTGTGAGTTTGCGCCTCTGCGCGCACACACGCTCTCCCCTCTCGTTCCCCCCGTGCGCCGCGCCACTGTGTTGCTGCCGAGACTCTGCGGAGGAGGGCGGACGACGCTCAAGGGCTGCGCCCTCTGTTCCTTGCTACGGCGCTCTCCCCGTCCTGCGCTGCTGCTCCCCCTCTTTCCATCCGCTGCCGGTACGCCGTGTCTCACGCCTACTTGGTGGTACCTCCGTGTGCGTCACGCTGGCGCCCTCCCACCTTTCTCCCTCTCTACCGCCTCTCCCCTTCGCCCTCCTCCCCCTCCCTTTCATGCCTCTCCTCTCTCACCATAAACACGCATCCACACGCGGCAGCATCAGCGACATTGCTGTGTGAAGACTCGACTCACTCTCGCTCTTTCCCACTCGCCAAACCTTCCCTACGCCACCTCCCTTGCCGTGCACCGATGCCTCACCTCTCTCCGCGTGCTGCTGTGAGTCTGCGACAATGGAGTGGAATATCGCGCTGTTAGTCTACGTGATCCTCCAGTTCATCGCGTTCCTCTTCGTGCTGGTGGCGACGCCCCTCGACATGTTTTGCGTAAAAAACGAAAATATGACGAAAAACTGTATCACCTTCTGGGGATTCAAAGATATGTGCAGCGGTGTATCACACAATGCTACTGTGGACATTCTCTGGGCTGAATGCACTGGCCACCTGATGCGTTTCCGCACTGCACAGGCGCTCGCTATTGTCACCATCGTCCTGTACGGCTCGGCGTTCGCCCTGGGCGTCGTCATCATCTTCTGCTGCTCTTGGCTCCGCTTTGTCTGCGTGGCGCTCAACATTGTTGGTGCCATCACCCTGGGCGTTGTCTGGGGTTTGATGGTGGTGACCTACAGGACGGATGATAGCCGAGATTGCGTAAGAGAGAGTTTTCTGTCTAACTACGGTGCCGGCTTCGTTCTCTTCGTGATAGCCTGGGTGCTGGATATCCTCAACATTTTCGTCTTGCTGCTTCCGCTCCCCGTCACAGTTTTCCGTGAGCTTGACGGCGCCAACGACAAGTCAGAGAAAACCTCGAAAGGAGAGTCGGAAGAACGTAGCACTCAACAGGAGGATGAGGAGTATGAGTAGACGAGAGAATTGCCGCGGGCGACCCTGGCGGCGGCGCGGCACCCACGGCGAGGTCCCCGTGGAGGCCCTCGTGAAGCTGATGTCGGCGCGAAGGCGAGGGGCCGCGAGCGCTGCGGACTGTCTCCTCTGCCGTGCGACGGCGCATGTCTCTCGCTGTCGTCGTGGCCCCTTGCCCTCATGTCCTTTCTCTGCATTGCTGATGCTGCGTGTATGCGGTGGGGTGCGCTCGAGTGCTGTGTTCGTGGCTTCCCCTCGTGCCCCCTGCCCCTCCTGTGCTGCTGTCTATGCTGCGCTCCCTCGCGCCTCTGTCGGCGCCTCTTAAGGCCGCCGTGTGCGCCGGGCTGCCGTGTGGAGAGCCGCCACGCCGTGCTGTGGCGTGACGCTGCTAGTAGCGACGGAGGGCGAGGCACGGCACCCAGGCACGGTGCGGTGCCTGCAGTGGCCATGTGGACTCTGTGGATGCATGCGTGGTGAGGCGAGCGTGGGCGTAGGGGCGTGAGGCGTTGGAGCGAGACGTCTCGCTGCCCCTGACGGAGAGGCCGGGCGATGGATCCTGGAAACAAGGCCGGAGAGTGTGCAGTCGATCGTGATAGCGTGAGCCGCACCCTGTCTTGTGCTTCAGCCGCTCCCCACTGTCTCCGCTGGAGATGGCGGGGCGTGTGCGCGTGTCCTTAAGTCTTCTTATCATTAATTAGGTTTCATTGTTTCCTATTATGTTCCCCGTGTCTCTTTGCCCTCAGTCTTGCTTGCTGTGTTCGGGTTGCTTAGCCCGGCAGCGTTGCCGCTGTCAGTGCCCCTCCACCCGTCCTCTTTGAGGGGGCGGGCAGGGGGAACGCCTAGCGTATTGCGGCTGTCATTACCGGGGCTGCGATGTGTGCGCGCCTTCTTCCGTGCCGGTGCATGCCTGGATGTGTGCACATGCGTATGCATGTGTGTGCGTGCATTGGGGCGGCGCAGGCTCTTGCTGCCCTCATTCCTCTTTCTCTGGCCCTCCCTCCCTCTCTGTCTCTGCGGCACCGCTGAAGTGGACGCAGGCGCCCGCACACGAACGCCCGAGGCGCACATGTTTCGTCAGGGGCATACATGCTCGTGGATTGGCGCGGCGCAAATGCTGAGAGGTATCGCCTGCACCTGTGTGTGCGCGGCACGCGGCACGGGTGGTACTGCCGCCGCCCCCTCTGGTGCGGCAGCGTCCGCCTTGCGTGAGGGCTGTGTGTCTTCTGAGTGCGTGCCCGGCTGTAGCGCTGGCGACCACAGCGCATCTTACGCACGGACGCTCCTCTGTGAGTGCAGGCCTTGGGTCTGCGGCTCAGTGCGGCCTGGACACTATCGGCGAGAGTTGCGGGACTGCATGGGGGAGGCGCTGATTGGTGTGGGCCCCACGCAGCCGGCCAACGTTTTTGAAGACCGTCCTGTGGCGCTTGGCCGCCTCGTTGCGAGGATGTGGAAGGCAGCGTACAGGTTAAGAATATTTCTGCGTGGGAGGGTGGGCGACGCCGTTGTGCCCCGTTGTGGCGGTGCTGCGCCGCCGCTCTTGGTGGGTGTTGGGATGCGGGTGACGGTGAGCCTGGAGAAAAACCCTGCGAGCGGAGGTGCAGCTGTGCTGTCGGGCATGTGCATGAGGGGGACCGTCGCCAGGGTGAACGGCGATGCCACCTGCGTGCTTCTCAGGGACGACGGCGAGGTGGAGCTATCTGTGACGCCTGAGCGCATTGTGGCGCTGGGGCGGCGGAGGAAGCTGCTCTACCATGCGAGGCTGCTGGAGGTAGTCTGCTGGCTGCGACCCTGTATGCACGACCCGCGTGACGCTGAGGCCGTTGCTCTCATCCTCTTTTGCCGTGGCTGGCGGGTGGAGTTGATGCACCTCCTGCAGACGGTGGATGTCTCGTCTTTTGTGTTTGTGTCGAATACTGAGCAAGGTAGCATCTGCGAGAAGGCGCAGTGGGAGCGCGAACACCGCGGCGTACTGCGCTGCGCGGCACGCGAGCGGCTGAAGGACAGGGACTTCCGCTATGCCCTTGCAAAGTACAAAGGCGCTATCAGCTGCATGGCTGGCGTACTAGTGGTGACCTACGTCTTCACGACAAACTTGCGCGCCTACCGGCGGGAGCAGCGGGACCATCAGCTGCAGACAGCCATCGAGACGCTCTCCAAGGCGGCGCAATCGTCGGGGGGCGGGGGTGCGCTCGCGGCGGGCGACGAGCCCTTCGTTGTGGGTCGCAAGAACGGGGAGGCGGTCGTGCGCAGGGTGCTAACAGAGATGCTGCCGGCGCCTCCCCGCATCGTCGCCTTTACAGGCAGCGCTGGCAGCGGCGCGAGTGTGCTGTGGCGCAGCGCCGTGCTGAAGGAGGGCGTGCCGCACGTGTGCGTCGACGTCCGCGGCACCGAGGACACGCTGCGCAGCGTTGTCAAGGCGCTGGGCGTGGGTAGCGTGGACGTGTGCGGCGACGTGCTGGACTTTGTGGAGGAGGCGTGCCGGATGGCCCGCGCTGCGAGGGGCGAGACGCCGCTGCTCTTGCTGCGGCTGCGCGAGGGCAGCAGCTTGCAGCGGGTCTACAGGGACGTGGCCGCGCTGGCGTTCGACCGCCGTGTGTGCCATGTTGTGATGGAGGTGCCCGCTGAGGCGCTCAGCATGGCAAGCGCTGGGCTGCCGCGGCTGGACCTCTGCGTCATTCCCGCGTTCAGCCGCGAGGAGGCCTTCGCCCACACGCAGCGCGCCATCGACCCCGTCAGCCTCAGCCACTTCGTGGACGTCGTTGGGACGAGCAGCAGCGACGTGGACGAGCTGATTGCCGCTGTGCGTCAGCGCCGCGCGTCAGCGGCGCAGTATACGAATGCGAGGCTGCTGAAGGCCATGCGGCAGCTGCAGGCGACGTGCGCCAGCCGCCCGGAGCTGCGTGCGGCGCTGCAGCAGCTCTCCACCTGCCCATACGACGCCGGGCAGCACAGCGGCGTGGACGCGGCGGCGCTGCACAGCACGGCGCTGGTGGACATTGTGCTGTACGATCCCGTAGCAGACGCGTGGCGTTTTCGCAGCAAGCTGTTTCACACCGCCTCGCGGTGCTGCTGGCTGTAGACGCGCGGGGATGTGCGCTGGTGGTGATGGGTATACGCGTGTGTAGCTGTGTGGTGGGGTGTGCGTGTGTGTGTTTCTCCACTTCTACCGAATTGCCGCCATCTGCGTGTTGTTTGGTCTCCGGGCGTATGGGAGGGGGTGGGGGAGTGGCGGAGCTGCAGCCCCCCTGCACCCACACCGAGGTCCCTACACACACACGCACGCTCCTCTCTGCGACGGCGGCGAGGGGAGAGAGGAGCGGCGCGCCACGCCCCCTGCGGCACGCGTGCGGGTGCGGCTCTGCACGCCCACACGCTCTCGCCTCTCGTCCTCGCCATGCGCCGCGCCACTGTGTTGCTGCCGAGACTCTGCGGAGGAGGGCGGACGACGGTCAGCGACGCGGCGTCCTCTGTTCCCTTCTATGCCGCTCTCCCCGTCTTGCTGTGCTGCGCTGCTGCTTGCCGTCCCTTTCTCCGCTGCCGGCGTGTGGTGTCTCGCCCGTCGGCTAATCTATCCGTCCGGCTGCCACGCCCTTCTTCCCCACCTCTCTCCCTCTCTACCGCCTCTCCCCTTCGCTCTGCACCCCCCCTTTCATGCCTCCCCTCTCTCACCACAAACACACACGCACACGCGGCAGCACCAACGACGTTGCTGTGTGAAGACTCGACTCGCTCTCGCTCTCTCCCACTCGCCCCACTCCCATCCCTACGCCGCCTCCTCTGCCGTGTACCACTGCCTCACCTCTCTCCGCGTGCTGCTATGAGTCTGCGACAATGGAGTTGAATATCGCCCTGTTAATCTACGCGGTCGTCCAGTTCATCGCGTTCTTCTTGGTCATGTTTGCTACGCCGATCGACATGTTTGTGTTTAAGCCGGAGTTTCGATCTGGCCGTACTCCTGCTGTGACCTTATGGGGTTTGAAGAACGAAGGCTTCGGCACGAAGTATTCGCGCAGTATATACGAGTTGTGGTCGGATTGTCCAGGACGCCTGATGCGTTTCCGTGTGGCTCAGGTTCTCGCTATTGTCTCCATCCTCGTGTACGGCACGGCGTTCGTCCTGGGCGTCACCATGCTGTTCTGCTGCCCCTACCTCCGCTTTGTCTGCGTGGCGCTCAACATTGTGGGTGCCGTTACCTTGTGTATTGTCTGGGCGTCCATGGTGGTCACTTACAGAAATGAAGATCCCCCAGCTTGCATAAGAGAGAGTTTTCTGTCTAACTACGGTGCCGGCTTCGTTCTCTTCGTGATAGCCTGGGTGCTGGATATCCTCAACATTTTCGTCTTGCTGCTTCCGTTCCACATTACAGTTTTCCGTGAGCTTGACGGCGCCAACGACAAGTCAGACGAAACTTCGAAAGGAGAGTCGGAAGAACGTGGCACTCAACAGGAGGAGGAGGATGAGGAGTATGAGTAGACGAGAGGATTGCCGCGGGCGACCCTGGCGGCGGCGCGGCACCCACGGCGAGGTCCCCGTGGAGGCGCCGGCGGAGCTGATGTCAGCGCGAAGGCGAGTGGCCGCGAGCGCTGCGGATGCTCGCCTCTGCACTACGCCTGCGCGTGTCTCTCGCTCTCGTCGTCGCTTTCCCTGCACTCCCCCCTGCTTTCGCCTTTAGTGTCTCTTTTTGTACATTTCTGTTTTCTCTCTTCCTGTGTGCGTGCCTGCTTTGCACGGACAGTGGCCTGCGCTCTGTTGCCGTCAGCGAGTGCTTGGCGGCGACGAAGCCCCCGTGTCGCCTCCCCTTTTCCCCCTCCGCGCCCATTCCCCGTTGCTGCCGTCTGGGCAGCGTCCTGTGCCGGCTTACGCTCACCTCGCGTGCCGTTGACGCGAAAAGAGCGCGAGTGACGAGGGAGATGAAGCCGCGGTGGTCGACGCTGTACGTGTTTGTAGGGTAAGGGAAGGGGGAGACGTGCTGCCGAAGGGGCAGTGGGGGTTCATGGTGCTCGCGACCACTGGAGGCGGCGCTGCTGCTACTACGCCCCCTCCTCCTGAGGCGCTGGTCTCCCACACGGTGTGGTCCTGTGTGTGCAGCGCATGCGGCAGTCTTCCCCATGCTAGCGTCTATATTTACCCCCCCCTCCCATTTTTTTCTGTTGGCGCGCATCTGCCGCCCCGCGACCTCGCTTCCTCTGTCGCCCACCTAATCCGGCGCGGATGTCCCACTGACGCCAACCCTCTGTCTGCCGCGTTGCGAAGAGACGGCGGCGTGTGCGCACGCTGTGCCCTCGTGCCCCCTGCCCCTCCTGTGCTGCTGTCTATGCTGCGCTCCCTCGCGCCTCTGTCGGCGCCTCTTAAGGCCGCCGTGTGCGCCGGGCTGCCGTGTGGAGAGCCGCCGCGCCGTGCTGTGGCGTGACGCTGCTAGTAGCGACGGAGGGCGAGGCACGGCACCCAGGCACGGTGCGGTGCCTGCAGTGGCCATGTGGGCTCTGTGGGTGCATGCGTGGTGAGGCGAGCGTGGGCGTAGGGGCGTGAGGCGTTGGAGCGAGACGTCTCGCTGCCCCTGACGGAGAGGCAGGCCGATGCATGCTCGAAACACGGCTGGCTAGTGTGCAGTCGATGGCGGCATGTGTGCGCGCGCCCCTCACTTTTTTTTCTTCAATGTTTTTATTTTTTCCCGTTACTCCCCCCCCCCCCGCGCGTCTCTGTCCTCTCAGTAGTGCTTGCTGTGTTCGCCACGATCAACCCGGCAGCGTTGCCGCCAGTGCCAGGGCTGCGATGTGTGCGCGCCTTCGGGCGGCGCAGGCTCTTGCTGCCCTCGTTGCACTTCCTCTGCCTCCCCCTCGCTGTCTCTGCGGCACTGCGGGAGTGGCGGCTGGCGCCAGCCCACGAACCCCCGAGGTGCACATGCGCCGACATTTTGCCGGTCGGAGGGGGAGA